>NW_006766889.1:687279-689856 GCF_000275845.1 Dichomitus squalens LYAD-421 SS1
GGGGGTACAGAGGTCCCCTATATATACTACTGTACATCTGTGGCTACGTAGTACTATACAGTACATTCCCAGGATGCACAGTCGCACAGAGAAGCAGTGCGTACACAGCGAAGCTGTGTGTGTACCACATGAGTAGTACAGCCTCGGTTATTGCAGTAACCGGCTGTGCCGTTCCATATCTTGTGACGGCTGTGTTAGGCAAGCTGTGTAAACCAGCGCCTGTTCAACACATTCCACCGTGGCTACCTCACCCGCGAGCTCGTCGAAAAGGGGAACCTCTTTTAGAACCAGCTAACATCATTGGCAGCGTCGGTATGTCCTGTCAACGACCTGACGTACAATTTTGCGTTATAGTCAATTACAAGACCTAAGCATGAGCAACGATGCAATGCCTCCCCTCTCGTCACTACATCATCACAATCTAGCTCGCGCAGTTTTCAGCCCCGTTGCTCATCCAGTCCAGAAAGTATGAACCTGGTCTGGAGCATGGAGCCCCAAAGTGAGTATTATAGACCCGTAGAACTCATTCTAAGCTTCGAAGCTGATATACCATGACAAGCACCCACTGTTCAAGCTGCTCAAGCAAAAATCCATCAGCACTCTCCATCGATCGATGTCTATCAATCTGAGGCTATCGGTTACAGGGTGCGCGGCTTGATACAGGACTCCGCCTCAAGTGACACAAGAGTGTGAGGCGCTGACGTACTGACTTTCTTCTGCTATCGCGGTTGTAGTTCGGTGCTACTCACAGCAACATGCGTTCAATACCATCCTCGCTTCTGCGAGCCACTGATGACGTGAAACCGCCGCCTTCTCCGCTCCACGGTCAATGTCCGTCGTTCATCCGCTCAGGCGCAGCCATCTGCTGACGATAGTTCTCAAAGCTCCGTTATGGGACCCTGATCCGAATGAGGCGAACGACTCTCGAAGGCCGTCAGATCTATCCCTGAGCCCGTGGATGAATTGTTGCAGCTGATCGATCGTCGACGTCGTGTAAGACGTGCATGGTCAGCTGGGACAGGTGCGCTTGCCTTATCTACGCAATCTTAGCCTCATTCATTGGGCGTGGTGGCCAGGGGCTGCGGGGACTTTTTGGCGGATGCATTCATATACCTGAGTCAATGTAGGCTTATGCCAGATCTTTTGCGTTCCTAGGTAGTCGCAGGGCTACTCGCCCAAATGACCAGTATCAGCACCAATCGTTCGGAAATGCCCAAGCCCCTTTATGAGCGCCTTCGTCAGTCGTTTCGTGAGTCGATTTGATTAACTGATATCTCAAGTCAGTTGAACTTCATGAAGCAGGTAAACATAATTTACAAGAAGGTTGCACCCAGAAAGCATCCGATGTTTTTGTCGGCTGTCAACGTTTGTATCTCAATACGTTGAGCATTGTCCAAAAGTGATGCTCGAGGAGCGTCTTGCAGCAAACATGATTCCTAAAAATGAACTGTAAGACGCGTCCGATGCTTCGACGAGGGACTGGTTTGCCACCTGGTGGTCTCTTGGTTCTCTTCGCGAGTGAAGAAGGCCGCGGTGACGGGGACTGCCTACCGTTACATCAGTCTTCGGTTGATCGTGTCGATTTCTCATGGGCCCTAAGGCTTCGTTATGCTCTCATGATTCCACCATGAGGTGAGCTCCCGCAGGACCTTCATGTCGCATGCATCAATCAATCCACCACAGGTTGCTCTGCAGCAATTTCTGTTTTTGCGGAGGTTGGCCTCCACCGGGGGATGTGGATTGCACCGTTTTGGGGCACTTTTGACTATGTGTGTCTCAAGTATACAATCATCGACCTGTGCCTCCAGTCCGATGGACGCCCCAGCTCCCTTCCCATTCAGGCCACTCCTTGTCTCTCTGTGCTAGGCCTCCCTTTTTGATAGCTCTCAGACTCAGTCATCCGCCATGACACCCATCTCCGAGGACGACGCTATCAGGTTGCCTCCCGATTCCTTCAACGCTAGGCTCATCATAGACTATCTGAACCACCAACTCCATGTGCATCACGCGAACACCCAGTTCAAGCGCATCAACCAATCTAGCTTCGATTACTATGTGCACAACAGTATGTTCTGGTTCATCGACTCGCTGCATCAGGAAAACGTCACGGACTTGTACAGGTACTTGGGGTACTTGGCCAAGTACCTCAAGTATCCCAAGTACCTCAAGTACCCCAAGTCCAATGGACTTGGCCAAGTCGGGTGGGTCGACTTGGCCAAGTACCAGGTACTTGGCCAAGTCCTCCAAGTCCCTGTTCAAGTTCATGCCCAAGTTCACTGTGAGATGTATTGAATAAAGATGATATGCATGGAAGTAAATCAAAGGACAGCTGCTCTTGATCAAGGTCAAGTGTACAATATTTGTTAGTGGGTGCAGCGGCGGCAAAAAAAAAATGCCACCACAGGGAATTGAACCAGCAACCTGCAAATTCAGTGTTCAACACAGCATGTTCAACCACTACACTACAGAAGCTCACACTATGGCACAGAATAGCAGCCATATATAGCGCTCTTTGCTGGACTCCGAGAAATTCTTCACCATCCTCACCTGTACCATAGCAGAACTTGGACATCCACC
>NW_006766889.1:689976-710457 GCF_000275845.1 Dichomitus squalens LYAD-421 SS1
GGACATCCACCACTGATACCACTATTCTTGAGCATTATCTGGATATTGTACCTCTGTATCACTACTGAAACAAGCACATTGTAACAACCTAAAGTCTTCTATCACATGTTATTGCCCTTCTTCTAATAGACTATAAAGCTGCTTCTACAGCCTTAAAACAGACTGGTTTACAACTAGTGTATGGATGTCTATGATAGATATTATTACATAAGAAGTATACAAGATGTGTGACTGATAGAACACCAATTGCTCAAATTGAGGCATGAGTATACTGAAGTCAACATGTAAAGTTCAAGTTGTGGCACAAGTACCCCAAGTACCCCAAGTATATAGACTTGGGTCAAGTCCGTGTACTTGGGACCAAGTACATGAACTTGGGGCCAAGTACATGGACTTAGGGCCAAGTACACGGACTTGGGGCCAAGTACACGGACTTGGGGCCAAGTACACGGACTTGAGGCCAAGTACACGGACTTGAGGCCAAGTACATAGACTTGAGTCCAAGTACATGAACTTGGGCCCAAGTATGGGTCCAAGTCCGTGACGTTTTCCTGATGTTCTCGAGCGGCAGTCACAGTCCACGTCTCGAGCGGGTCTTTGCACTATTGGTTGGACGAAGATTTTAAAAAGATCAGGTGCGCCGAGCTTGCCTTGAGGTTGCAAGATGCTGAGTTGTTCTCCTTTTTCCCTTTTCCAGTCGACCAGACCATATTTCCGGCAAGGTAGGGGAATGGCGGTTGGCCTTTGAGGTTGACCTGGCAATATGTTACAACGACGAGCTACCGGAATGGAGATATCGCCATCAACCTTTTGTCTACCCTCCCCCACCAGGCGAAGATTCCTACAGAGTTCGCCACGTATACCTGGACTTACAGAGTACGTACAGGATTATCACCATCACCCTACTATGAATGCTAAAGTCTATGACTGGCCTTCACAGATGCTCGCTTCTCGCCGCGGTACAGTACGATGGAAGACTGGGAGTACGGAATCCCGAACGTCATACGCGCACGCATGACTCTTGCTCAGTTCATCAAAGATGACTACTTCCCCTTGCTCATCGAGAAGGGTGTACATATCATCGCCAGTATCCCTATCTTCAAACCCGGTAGTTCTTCGACGTTCTACAAGCTCACAGACATCACATGCCGTACATATGCAGTAGAGTCGAAGCGTGCTGATGAAGGCGACTCCGCGTCATATTCAGAGCAGCTCCTCTTCATCCTCGGCATGACTGGCTATCGTTCCCTTCCGGACATCACGAGGTTCATACCCTCGACGCAATGGCTTCTCCGCGGGAGGTTCTCACACGGTACGCTCGCCATCTCAAAGAGTACCTTCCGTGAGAGACTACACGCTCTTCTTGGCAACATCAACGCTCTCACGACCCTCGTGCACGACTCCTCCGCATCATACATGACCAAGGACGTCGTCCAGCGGTGGGCGGACCACCCAGACTATCGCAAGAAGCCAAGCGAGTGGATGCCAGTCAATGGGACGGATAGCCGGGCTGCGACCAAGTTTGCATGGCACTTCGAGAACGAGATGCACCTCAAACAGTCGGGTACTCAGCTCATCACACACCGCGATTACGAGATAGAATGTATGTCTCCTGTCTCCGTGCCTTCTTCATGTCTTATCATCGCTATGTCACTGACTACACCGACAACTCAGGCTCCACCCGCAATGAGCTCGAATTACCTGATGTGTCCATGCTTTCAACCGGGTCTTTGGAGATCAGGATTGCTGGTGTCATCCGGCTGCGTATGTATAGTTCGCGTGCTGACAGCTCCTGGGAGTGAGTATTCTCCTCGTGTTGGCCGATACGAGGGCACGAATGAGCACATGCTGATCGCCCATAGGACTGAGTCGTCCGTTCCCTGGAACGTCATCATCCGCATCAAGACCGCCGCTCATGGCAATGTCGAGGTCGACATTGACGGCGTCGACAATCTCCGGCCGACGCCCCCCAAATCAACCATCCGCTCCGGGGGGGCCAATGTCCCGAACGTGCAGGCGACCCTCCGCCACCACCTCTCCAGGCGAAAGGACTTTGAGGAAGTTCTGAAAGAGCTCAAGGTGCTCCAGGGGGTTTGGAGGTACTACTATCCCGCGACGACACCTTTCACGCTATGCACGCCAATGCTTAATAACGACGGCGACTTCCTATTCGAGCTGCGCCGCTCGCAGACCGACGTTTCTCAGCGTGTAGGTCGCAGGAGGGGCCGAGTCGCCAAGCTTACGCCTACGACACCCACCACTCCGACGAGTACGGGTTCCAGTGGTCCCGATGGTTACAAGGTTACCCCGCCTCGTCAAGCCTCAAATGAACCCTCGAATGCAAGTGAGGGCTCGTTCTGCTGTATAGTCGTGACTGAGCTGACAGGCAAATGAACAGATGACAACGGACCCTAGAACTCAAGCAAACGTTCCGCCAGCGCCGACAGTTACGAACACGGCCCCTACTCTGCACCCGGAACCAACAGCGCCGGTGTTGCAGGAGAACGACGACTCCTTCGCCAATGACAACGACATAGACTTCGCCTGAGCCGAGTATCACTACCACAAATCATGTTGTACGGCCTGTCAAGTATCGTATACACGTACCCTTGGTCCCAATCGACTCTTCGGCTGTCTCGATTGCGTCACACGCATCACTGCTGCTGTTGTCTTCTTGCTTACGTAACCGTCCATATGCCTCTTATATCGGTTCGAGCTGAGGCTACTACTGTCCCCTATAGAAATTGAACTGACGGATGAAGTTGCCAGTGAAACACAAGCCATTTCCCGAAGCCCCTTGTGTGCCTAGTCAGCGAGAATACTTCGTTCCAGGATCACTTCGAGTCTACCTTGCTGACCTCCACAAGTCCTGCACATAATACGATGCCTATAGCTGTTTATAGCTAACCTATACCCCCAGAGTCTCCCATCTCCGTCAACTCTCGACTTCCTGGACTGTGGTAGGACGTGAGAGTCGGGTGTTTCTATGTAGTACCACCACCAGTATCACCTACAATCGCACCATCATGCCACCTCTGCATTATCCGGAGCAGGAATTGTCGTTACATGGACCACCGGCAGAAGATCCTTCTGGTGACCCCCCTTGCTTCGCGTGTGCTCCTCAAGGCCTGCGAGTAGTGATAGCTAGTAGAAGACTTGTCAAGCGACCGATCGATGAAGCTACAACTGCATCGACCACTGGTCTGAGTCAGAGCATGTGATGCACGTATCCCTTGGACACCCAAATATGAGCACTCCGCGACAATGAGAGACTAGTGTTCCAATGAAGAAGGTTGGATGAATGGTCAGGCCTCAATGCCACATCTGTCCAGCCACGCCGGAAACATAGGAAACGAAACCTTCGTGGGTACGCCTGCGGGCCGCTCAAGCAAGCTTATAGATATACTGAATCATCCCGCTATTCAAGGCCTGAGGCCTCTGAGTTCATGCTGGAGGCAACTGAGCAGGATAGAGCGGCGGGCGGCATGCGGGCCGAGGTCCCGAGATGCAATGCCCCGTTGCTCGAGCTCGCACTAAGTAGTGCTGTTCAAACATGTTCTCAAAGCTTAGTACTGCTGCACGGACGACCGTCAGGGGACTTACCTTGAAAATCGGTCTCTGGACCAAATTGGTATGGCAACATATCGGTCAGTGGTTCAGTCACAGTCTTCGCGCTGACTGTGGGAAGGATCTGCCCTGATGAACACGTACTACGCAACGGAACAGCGCCCATGCCTTGCAAGGATAATCCAGAGACCACAAATCGCCTATGCAAGATGCGATGATGTTGAACATGTGAGGTTCGCAATGATCGAAGCAGGCCGGCGCAGATCGCGACTTCAGCAGTCCCAGCGCCATCTGCATGGGCGCAGGCCTGAAACGGTCTTCCTGCAGACTCTGAGGGCCGATAGGCATCGCTTGTGGCTTGGAGTTCCGGTCGTGGGACGCGTATGCATGATGTGTAGGTCGTTCGAAGTCCGATGACAAGCTGCTGTACCCACAGTAACTGTGTGTAAAGATGCGGTGAGCAAATACCCATGCTTCTCCAGTTTGGCCCCATGATAAGAGGAGAGGAGGCCCCTCATCAGTGTGGTACCCTGTTCCCTCCTTGCCGTCACTGGATAATGGCAGACCAGGGAGACCTTGACTACGCTGGCGTAGTTCAAGTGTTTGACAATTTGTACGTCTACCAAAGTCCTTAGCGTCTTTCGTGATCGTCACTCATTATCATCTGCTGTCAGTTTGACCGGGAACTATCTCAGTGCAGCAGCCATGGGTAAGGAGAACCTAGGGCGCGGCGCAGGATACGGTACTGACCCTATATGCAGCGTTTCTTGCTTTTGACTGGATAATCGGTCTTCCTCGGGAAATCCAGCTCTTTTGGGGAAATGCATCCGTCGGCGCAACCTCTCTCTACGCTGGAGCGAGATATCTGACGTTGTTTTGCAACTTAATCTACACTTTGGAGGTCTTCGAGATGTCAACCGAGGTAAGGCGATGCGTAAATTGCACCTTATGGCAATCTAACTAAACAGTCTCGCCATACCAGCGGTCAGTGTGGGGCGAGCCCTATCCCGTATATTCTCTGATAGCAGATCGTATCTTCAGGTGTACGCGACTCGTCTGGACGAGCTTCGTTGTGGGATTCTTAGCGATTATCCCGCTACTCGGTTAGTGAGGCCGTCTAATTGTCTCAGCACAAAATACTGACCGGAGGCGTAGCTCTTGCCGTGCTCCGTGTATATGCACTTACGCAGCGCAGGCTACTTGCGGCGTTCATTTTCTGGTTACTGTTCATTCCCCTCGGAGCCTCTATTGTGAGGACTATGTTGTCATACTGCGAACTCTTCTTGCTGTCTCACGGAAATATGCAGGTCCCGTACACTTACAACGCCCAAGGCGTAGTTGATTCTATCTTCGGATGCTTTGAAGCGGACTTTACACCAGTCGCACTGTTCCAAAAGTGGGTCACTTGGTGTTACCGTTTCCCATTGCTCAGCATTTAGATGCTAACACTACACCTTGCAGATGTGGGTACCCCGAATGACTCTGTTCGTTATTCTCACCAGCATGCCCCGTCAGTGGTCATTGTAGGGAGAACGCTCAATCTCGCTGCCGACGTGCTCCTCGTCGCAGTTACTTACTCGTCCGCTCCCCGGAGGCGTAAGCTCATAGAGACCCTCAAGGATAACGGGAGGACGATGGCTAGCATCATTCTCTACAATGGTGGGGTTGCTTCATGCTCTGACCCAATGTGCCCGATGTTGATCAGTCGTCTATAGGATTGATCTACTTCGTGTCAGTCAAATTTGCCTACGTTGCAACTTCGATACCTGAGACAACCTGATCTTCACTAGAGCCCTTGTGGTCGTTGACACTCTACACCTCGTTCTTTCGGTGCTTTCTGTGCGTGCTATCACAATCCCTCCTTTGCGTGCTTTCTGACACGTTCTACATAGGTCGAGGACCTTGGTGGTGCTAGCGTCATAATCGAACTCCGCAATCCGTGCGTCCCGTACGCCTGCCCGTGAGCACTCTCTTATTTGACAAATCCTACAGGATAGCATCGGTCCTCGTCTCCCACTTCCTCCTCGACCTGCAGGAAGCGCACAAGCGGAGCGTCCTGCTCGACTCTCATCAACTCGTATCTAGTGGATCTAGCGCCGCCGACAGTGGCACAATTAGCTTCGCAAGGACAACAAGTCTTTTCTCTGCAACTATCGATCACAATCTTCCTGGTATCTACGACTCCCAAGGCATTCTGGGTCCCGAGGACGAGGCTATACTTGTCATCGGCGGCCCGGAAGCTGATGACGTCTACTGGCATTCCGACAAGGTTTGAGAGCCCGGAGCTGTTGGCTGAGACAGTGTAAGGATCGCCAAACTGAGATCGCCGATCACTGTACTTGAATTGTAGCGAATGTGTACAATTTGTAGATCGAGAAGGCCGAGCGCAACCCTCCTAGCGCCGATGAACGCCGTACCTGTATCGACCGTCTCTCGGCGAGTAGAGATGTCGTGAAGGGCGCTCGAACATGCACACGAGTAGAAAGACCGCATCTCACACTTGAGCTCCGTGCATTATACGACATGATCCTAATCCGGGAGTAGAGGTAGCTACTAGTACAGCATGTGGTCGGCATAAGTCAAGTGTGAACGCGTAGAACACAAATACAAAGCATGGTAGGGATATCTGTCAAGAACCGTGGAAGCGAAGGAATAGGAACATGCAGAAGAGGATGAGACAGGGGTAGTATGGTGTTGCTGTGGAGAAGTTGAGGACGACGCGGAGTCCCGCACGCGCAAAGTCCTGTCGTCTACAAGAAACCGCTTTCCTGAAGCAGTCTGGCCATCTTCTCATCTTCCCGCTCGCGCGGTTCGCGCTCCAGACTTAGGTTCCAGAATTGATCCCCATAGTCGACGCCGTCCTGATACGACTGGAAGGATTCCTCCAAGTACGACAGCACGGACGCCACGGTCTGGAAGTTGTAAGGCTTCGCTTGCCAACGCTTGATGTCCTGGATAACCTCAGCCGCCTTCTGCCGCTTGCGGAAATTGATCATTTTGCCTGCTAGCTTGTCTTCCGCACCATCGTTGATGAATGTGAGGGTGGTGAGGTAGACACCTAGACGCCAATGGGTCAATATGATGCAATGTGGGACTTGGGCAGGTGAACAAACCAATGAAAGGCACGCAGGGCGGCTGTATCCTCGCTAGGGTTTGGCGGTAGTTGTTGAAGTTCTTGTTGGTATCAATGGTCGACTCGCAGACTTTTAGCTGGGACATGAACTTGGCATTGACCTGTTCCCATGTCCGCTTAAGTCGACGAATCGGTGGGGTATTCAGACCAGAGATCACTGCAGTCATTGTCGAGAAGTTCTGCAGTATACGGCATCGCTTTATGACAGCCGATGAATCAGGAAAGAATCAGATTGACAACGGCAGATAGTGCTTACATCGGCGACATTGATGAAGTGTTTCACAATACGTGCACGTTTCTGAGAGTCTTCCCTCGCTAGGACGGATTCGGCGACCCAATTAGCGATCTGCATATAATCAAGTGTGAATTTGGGACAGCATATTGTGAAGGGCCCAGCGCGACAAACCCTGTTGCTCAGCTGAATGATAGTTGTGATGTTATCCGCAGTCTTTCCAGGCTTAGCTTCTCGCGAACGCTGCAAGCATTCCATGGGCCGAATTTTCTTGTACAGGGCAGCCTCCATGAGGGTGAGTTGCCGCGCTAGCTCTAGAGGATCGATGTCGAGCAACTTGAGCTTCTTGGAGGTCTTCGGCATAATAGGTGCTGGAGGTGCAAGGGGTACCGTATTCGTGGTCTTGATAGGAGCATCACCGCCACGTTGCTGCAAGAAGCGCGTCAGGATTATGCACCGAGATACAGGCGAAGAACACGAACTCACTGCACGCTCGATGAGGATCAAAAGCTGCTTCGCTGCCGCAAAATTGACGACTTCTTCATCAGACGCGAACTCCTTCATGCGAATAAGGATGTACATGTCTTCTTTTTCCAGGATGTCGTCGTCCGTAACCATTGTCCTAAAGGTATTCAAGACACTACACGTCATATGAGCACTAGCCATGTTGAGCCAGGAGGTTGAATAATCCTCACCGCATGCGGATGACCTGCTGCTTCAAACGTATCCATTCCTCGAGCTCAGTCGGCTTCAAATTCGGAGGTGGTGAGATCCAATAACGCTTAGTCAGCAGCTCGAACAGCTCATCGACTGTCATGAAGGACTTGAACGTCATTAAAAAGTTCTTGATAAACGTCGGGTCTAGATTCGCCGCGTGAGGTCAGCTTCAGCAAGCAAATCGCAAGATGATAGTACTACGCACCGCCCAGCTCATGCGCAGTCAAGCGCTCAACAAGCGCAGATGGTGTACCTGCGCGCACTTGCCCGTCGGGATCGATCAGGATCTCGGACTGGTCGTAGTTCGGACGTAGATACCACGGCTTCTGCTCCGCGTTCAATTTGCTGATATAGTGTTGGGGCGCCTCGGAACCGAGGATCTTCATGAGCTTGTTGCCCTTGCCTGTCCGTGGCGGAGACTTGCCAAGGAGCGCAGCTGCGTCCTCGAGTCAGTATCACACGTACATGGTTATCGGGGCCAACGACACTCACGATCATCCTCGTCTACGAAGGCCACAGCGTCGTCATCGAGCGGCGAAGGCATTTCTGGCGATGGCGGCCCAATGAGCGTGCCCTCAGCCGTGTCGTTCTGCCATGTCGGTGTCTCCGGCTCGCTGACACTCTCAGATCTCGAGCGATCTGACATGTCCAAGGACGACTGCGAGGGCTGCTGGTTCGCATTGCTATACAATGTCGACGACGTCGAATCGAGCGAGGACGCCGTGCGCATCATAGGCTGCGCGAAAGCGGCCGCCATGTCGATATACTCGTCCTCCCCTGCTGGAATGTCTGCCATGCGCGAGATGGCGGCGATCGAGCTTTCTGTCACGTTAATGCGCGACGACCGCCATTCGATCGAATTTCGATAGTCGCCTTGGCTGATCGACGACTGATCGTGGCCAATGGCGAGCAGGGACTCCAGAGTCTGTGCGATGAGTACACAGTTCGACCGCACGATGGGCGCGATCGACTCAATTGTGGCTATCAGCGTAGCGCGCTCCCTCTGAGGGAGGAGCGGAGCGCGTCCCAGCAACTGCACCCCAATGAACACCGTCATTCCGTCGTCGAACAATGCCTGGGTGGATGCCTCGAGCGAGCGAACGAGTTGACGGGCCTTGTCGACCATCTGCATGTATTGTGGTGACGTCGAAGGGAGGCCCGATTCTGGACGGATGCCATCCACATCCACATGGCGCATGATGTTGACACTGCAAAGTGACTGCAGTAGCCACGAAAGGTAGGCGGAGGCGCTCTGTCCTTCGTGAGACACTCGTTCTGCACTCACTATAATTAATTTACGTAACCGAGGAATCATGCGCGCGCACATACCTGGTTGGCTGTCTATGTACCTCACGGAGTTGACCAGCGACCCCAAGCGCGCTTCGAGCGCCTTCAGGCTGCCCTTGTATTCGATCACGACCTCGTCGCTGAGTATCCGTTGAGGCAGATCAACGCCGTCATCGGCGGCGACGTATCCAAACCCTCGCCACTCTCCGGCGACACCCGCACCAGGCAAGCCCACCCCGATGTTCGCAGTAGAGAAGACACCATACAAACGCTTCCCACCACCTGTCCGTGAAAGGGTATTCGACAAAGCATGCTGTTCCTGGTAGAATTGCACTTCTTGCACGAAAGCAATCACCGCGCGCTCGAGCTCCGCGACGTCCGACTCCATACGGTTGGGCTTGTCAGATGAAGACAGCCCTGGATCGTACTGCATCGCCAGCGCAGACAGAACGAGCTTCGACAAGGTCCCCGCAACCTTCCGGTGAGCCGCCTTCAGGTGGGCCTGAAGCGTTTGGCTATTGGTGCCGAGCCGCGGATCGCGGGAGTCTCGAGGGTAGAGGTGGCTTGGCACATGGCCACTAGGAGTCGCGGTGACGTAGAGGAGGTTGCGCACCGATGCCACGACCTTCAACACCAACTGATCCACCTCCCGGTACTGTTCCGGCCGGCGCGGGCTGGACGAGCCCCTGAGGTACCGAAGAACGGCGGCAATCGATTCGCGAACTTGGTTGGACAGTTCGGCGGCGGTTTCGGGGGATGGCGGCGATAGCGTCTCCTGCAACGCCCTGGCAGACTCTTCGGCTGCTGTGAGCTCGAGAGCCGCGGGTGTCGGTTGGCTGCTGCTGGGGTTAGAAGCATTGGGATTGGAACGCGAAGATGAAGAGGACGCGGCGATTGGCGGACGCGCGACGCCCTGCTTCGCGCCGTTGGTCGTCGACTGCGACCTGTCTCGCCTCGTCGGATACACCTCGGAGTCCTCAGAGTGGATGCTGAGCCTGTCAGCACTGCTATCGCTGCGCTCCCGCGTTCGCGACACAGAAGACTCTGACCGTAGGCGTGACATTCCATTCGAGCTCCCGTTTCGAGGAATTGAGGCGCCCGACGTAGAGGACGAACCCTTCGTTGCCAGAGGTCCCGAGAACCCATCGTCGTTATATGCCGGCGGCGGCGGAGCGCTCGCTTCAGGGGCCGTCCATGAAATAGTGCCGTCGAGCTTGTTGAAGTAGTAGTACGACAGACCGTCGTCCGCCAAACGCCTGACCCATGGCTCTGGTGTCCGTGATCTCCTTGGGATACCAAAACCAGCGCTGTCTTGGATAACTCCGTTGGCTCCTGCGAGGCCGTACGCAACACTCTGCCCAGCGCGAGTCGACCCTTGGGGTGAAAGAGCGGCGACTTCCGCCTCCACATCGGCGTCGGCTTCGGTCGGCAGGTCTCTAGACTGCTGGCCCGTCTGGGTATTGACGTAAAATATCTACGAGACGCAAGTGAGGGGGGTCGCACAGATAGGAGGTAAGAAAAGAGAACGTACTCGACCGTCCTGCGACACCTGCGGCACCCAGAAATCGCTTTGCTGCGCCCCTCCTCCTCCACGACCGGTCGCACCGTTCGTGTAAGCAGCCGTCCGCTGGGGCTGATAGTCCGCCTCTCCCCCGCTCAGCCAGTCGCCGTCCGTATCAGACTGAGCGAGGGCCTGCGACATCGTGTGCGCCATGTCCACCATCGAGTCGTCGGGGAGCGACGCCTGCGAGCTCGGGTACTCGGACCCATTCAGCGCGGCCTCGGCCTCCTGGTCGGAAATCGTAACAACATAGTTGGACGGGAACCACCCTCGCTCTTCGTTCAGCAGTCCATCCCACCAACCGGACTCGAGACGGGTGAGGACCTCGATGATGTCGCCCTTATTGAACGAGAGGGAAGAGGAGTCGTTGGTGTGGTAGTCGTAAAGAGCGCGGCAGAAGAACGTAGAGATGTACTGCTCGTCGCCAGCCTGGGGTTGGTCGTAAGTTATGGATGTTTGTGGGTCGTACATGGTGTCGGCCGCTGTCGCATGCGATCAGAGAGCCTGGCGGAGGCGTAGGGCGGCGGGGACGAGTGCGGGAAGGGCGGGGGAAATGAAGCCGGGATGGGCCATTCCCGATCCCTCACTGACTACCACTGCCTCCCACGTGGTCAGCGGAATTTTCTATATATGGTCCTTGGCGCTTACACGCCACAAAATGAACGTACCCTCGACATTGTACATATATGATATACGGCGCCGGAACCGTGAATAATCAGCTGGTACATCTTATGGATGAGCCACAACGCCTCCTAGTAGCTTAGATATTCTACTGTAGACCCGTTATGGCGGTGCCTCCTCAGCGGACTTGCTTGATCCTGGTCTGCTCCCCAGCGGTTGTAATTATTCCACTTACTATCTACATTGATCTACATCGTATCTGACGGAACATCCCAATGTGGCAACAACGCTAACAGGGCGATCAATATGCTGAATATCCCAAGATGCACAGCAAGAAAAATCGGGGGTGCTTGCAACGCCCTTAGAATTCTCCTATACGACTAATCTCGACCTTCACCCTATCCTTCGCAGGCCCAGGCGCCGTGTGGCCGGCATACTCTAGCACCGCGTACGTCGACTTCGTGAGAAATGACGGATTGATCGCCACCGTGTTATCCACAATCTACATACCGCCCACTCACACTCAGCGCCTGCTTACCTCTCTCTCAATACGACGAAATACGCACCTTCGAGAAGTGCTTGAGCCGACTAGGCACAATCAGGACATCCGGCGCACACCGCGCCCTGCTGGGGTCCACCGCGCCCTCAGCGTCCTCAGCGTCCTCGTCCTGCGGGACCAAGTGCAGCAGATCCGAGTGCGTCACGTCCAGATTGATCTCGTGCGCGAGGTCGAGCGGGACGGGGAAAATCGGGTAGAAGCTATGGCCCATAGACCCCTGTCAGAACCCAGAAAATCAGCGGATCGGAGAAGGAGCGGAAGGGCGCACCTCCGCTGCTGCAGAACGTGTCTGCACAGATTTGCCATCCCGTCTGATGGAGCCTGGCCCTCCGGGTCTGCAGGCCCGGCGAGAGGCTCGATTTCGGCGGCGCGCTTGAAGAATTCCTCCTTGCGCAGGTGGAAGAGGACGTCGACGCTACTCGCTGCGAAGTGCAGCCCGTTCACCGTGAAGCGGGCGGGGTTCGGAAGGAGGCATATGCGCTACAGGCATCAGAGGATCCGTCAGCGAGAAGTGCCTACGGGAGCAGTTTACCCGAGAAATGGGTCGGACGTACGGAGTCGGTGCATAACATGCCGCTGAGCTCGGGCTGGGGGAAGACTGCGTGGTCGCTGACGATGTCGCGTGTGCTTGGCAGGAGCAGGACGATACTGCCTGGCGATGACTCGAGGAAGTCGCGAAGGCGGTCGACAATCTCCGTGCGAAACGTCTCAGTGGGCGTTGAGTCGACGTCTCCGATCTTGATCGACGGGTGGGATGCGTCGATGAATGGACCGACCTGAATCGGTCATAACAACGAGTGTGCGTCTCCATGACCATGGGCTCTTAATACCGGGGACATGTGTGAGCAACGTACAAGGAGAGTAACTGCAGGCTTCGCGGCCTTGAGTTTGGCAATCAGAGTCTGGAGAGGGCGGTACTGCAGGTCCCCGTCGGATGTGAAGGGTCCGCAGGCCACATGCATGGTGAAATGTGTATCTCCGGTTTCAGACTTGATCAAGGCAGCCGCTGGAGGGTCCAGAGGCGGGAGCTTGGAACAGAAATGTGAGCAAATGCGTGTTGCCGCGACCGAACAAATCACGCTCACCGATAGAATCTCCGTCGCCAGGAATGCTCCACCACCTCCATTCTTGCCCTTGAGCGCAACAATAGCTCCAGGGAACAGACCCTGACCGCCTAAGCCTTGTTTACCCTTCCGCACCTTCACGTTAGGGTCGAAGCGAAGTTGGACCCGAGCGCCGGAGCCCATCATGCGCGACGACTCTAGCATGAGAGAGGCCTCGTTCAGCTTGACTGAACCGGCGGAGGACTCTGCGTCCAACACCACTCGACCGACGACAATCACTTCTTCCTACTATCATGGTTAGTAGGAGCTACCGCATGAAGAAGGCATACTGACCTCTGTGACTGCAGCAGGATCACCCAGCTCCTCGACATTGTAGTAGTCCTTTATGAGTTCCCCGATATGGTCTATCCTGTCGTCCAAAACTGGAAGGGCGGCATGTTGGACACTGCGAGCAAAGCTACCACAGGCACTCACCTTCGCTGCGCTCCGAGACTTTCTCGTACATGTAATGGTCTATCGTGATGCCTGTTAGCAGAGATTCGACCTAGACGATACACATCACTCACAAGCTCGCTTCTTACGCGCAACCTCTTCCTGAGATGGGCCTACGAACGCCACCCTGCTGGGCCCCGGAACAGGTACCCTCTTCTCCACACGCGACAAATCGAAGCCGTCCTGAGCACGCACCACAGACTTTACAGGCGTGCTCGCCTGACCGCTCAAGTTCGGCCTGCCTCCCCTTCCGACGGTGGCAGCAAAATTCCTCGACTGTGTGCCGGACAGCAAGCCTCGCGCGACCTTCTTCGTCGCTGGTGTTTCTTTCCGCTGGCCTTTGACGATCTCAGCCTTGAGCTCAGGAATCTCCTTGATCGTGAAAGGCCGAGGAGGGCCACTGTTGAAACGCGCCGCCTCCCACTTGTAGTATAGATTCTCTCCATCCAGATTGTTTGCTTGACATAGCTTCACGCCTGTAGCACACATCGTTCATGGGGGTACTGGACCAGACGTGACGAGATGCTCACATTCGGACACGAGGCTGTCGTCTAGATCGTCACCGAAACTGCGGCGGATCTGGCTTGCAAGATTGTCGGTGTTCGAGGACATGAACCGAGGGTACAGCTATCGCAGGTTTGTTCGAGAGCAACGTGGTGAAGAAAGAGTGCAAATGCGGCTCATTGGCGCGTCGCGCGTCGCGTGCGCGTCGTGTCACAGAGGTGACCGATGAGTGACCATCGCGTGCATGTCACCTCACAGGCCATTTTCAGGTGCTGGAGCTAACGCGTACTGTGTTCAGGGAAAGGTTGAAGTTCTACAGCATCCGACAAGTGTCCATCCCATGCCTATTGACTCGTGGAGAATAGCTGCACATATTCGAGCCGCCATATGTTCCCAACCAACCACAACCCTGCCAGTTCTTCACTAACATTCGAATTTCGATAGCGCCTGCTGCCTAGTACTGCGTTGAACGAGTTTGGAGACTTATATTTTAACAGTACAGAAGCAGCGTGTATTTACTCACTCCATTGGAAAGTTTGCCACGCATAGCGAAGGCCGTAGGCCAGGTCGCCGCCCACCACCTGCAGCAACCGAGCCTTCACGCCTTCTTTCCTCGGGCTATCATCGAATAGCCAGTGCAGATCAACATGACCCCTGTAATCCCAGAGCGTCACAGTGAATCGTGTTTTCGACACAACGTCAACTGCATTCATGAACGCATAGCATGGATAACAAGGAGGTCGCGAGGTGGCAATGTGACCGTCGCAGCGCTGGTGGTTGAGGACTTCCGAGATGAGGACGACTTCGGGATGGAGCCGACACGAGTGTGAGTAGACAATGTTGGACGAGACCTTGCTGAATCCACTCTCCTTGTTGTCGACGATGGCGATTGTAACAGAGGCCGATGAAGGCTTCATCGAGCTTGTGAGCTGCTCCAGCTGAGCTTCACCGGCCTGGTTCTCAATGATCTCTGTGCTTTCAAGATTGGACCATTTTTAGCTCCAATACAGCCTGAGTACTCGTTTCATCTCGTCCGTTTCGGTGCCACGGATTACGATGTTGATGAATCGTGTGAGTAACGCAACCTCGCTTAGACGACTCTGATAATCTATGGCACAGGTTGCGGATGAGTTCACGGGTACTTCAATACATTGACGTGACACTCACCCGGAGGCAAAAGTCCCATGTCATAGCTGCATAGGCAGATAGCGGTGAGGCTGAGAGCTTCATGGAAGCTAAAAATCTCATTCTCTCGCGGGATGTGACCGGCAGGGGTGTGGGATACGATATTGAGCAAGACGTCGACTGAGGACTGCGACATCTGAAGCCGGCTGAGATCGTCCGTGGCACCTAGTGTTGCCGCCAAGCCAGCTAAGCTAAGCTGGATCATCAAGCCCAGTGAGAACCTTCCCTATTTCCTTAGTCTCGTGACCAGACGTTCGGAGCTCCAAGCGGGAACGAAAAACCGGGAGTTCCCGAGCTCCTGGAGGTTCGAATTTTGGTCGCGATGGAGGCTGCAGGAATGGTAAGTCAAAAAGCATGTGAGAGCAGAACAAAAGATAAGAAGTTTACAGGGCATGGACGTACCAGACATTGCACTCGCTGTGCAATTTGGGGTGCCCGAAAACCTCGGGGTTTGGCTCCAGCGAGCAGGGCGCGCAGGCCGGTCGCCTGCCTTACAGGCGAGGGCTGTAATGATGGTGGAGATGTCGGCCGTCCAGAAGGTGGGGGTGAAGAAGGAGCCGGGGGTGAGGGGAGACGACAGTGGCACGGCCGACGACACAAGCGAGTCCGAGTTTGAAGAAGAAGAAGAGAGAATTAACAAAGCAGTACTAGCAGCCCCAGTGAAGTATCGAAAGGTCGTCGAGGAGCATCTCCGGGCCTGGATAGAGGCAGGAGGGTGCAGGAGGGATGTCGCGGACGCCTACTTCGACAACCCGCCACGCTGCCGTACGTAACGTTTGGCGCCCGTAGTCGGAGCCCGTTGTTCTCACACGTCTCTTTCCTGCCCTCAGCCATATCCCCTTCCTTGTGCTGCGACAACTGCGCCGCCGCTGCCTCCCTCTCAACTGTACCATTGCCCGCTTCTGCCTCCACCACCCCCAGTGGGCCGATGGTGGCGTCCGCCACAGCACCGCCACCCCCGGCCATGGACGTCGCCACCGCCGATCACCATCTCAACCCCGCACTGGACGAGGACGAGGACGAGGGTGGCTCGGGTATCCGCCAACAGGTACGTCTAGTCCGGTTCTGACCGTCCCTACCAGATCCCTCACCATACGAGCTGTAGACCGCAGCCCCTCACATCAGTTCCCCTACGCGTTCTGTCGACAACCCACTGCGCTCCCGTATGTCTCCCAAGCGGCGTGCGGGCACCCATCTCAAGACCGTGAAAACTCAGCTCGTGGACTGGCGATACACGACGCGGCGGACCAAATACAAGTTTTCCTCCCTCAAGGCCGAGAACCTCCTCCCCGACACCGCGCTCACCACCATCGCTTCCCTCCGTCGGGATCTGAAGACGATCCATGACCTCAAGCGGGTCCTCAACCCCCCCTGGCCCCATGTCGACGCAATGGGGAGGAGGTCCTCAAGATTGTCCGAGAACTAGACCTCGTGGAGGATGCGCGCCGTTTGGCGGCGGCATTGAAGAAACGCGAGGACCGCAAGGCCGACACAGTGCGACGACGCGCCGAGGCTGCCGCAAAAAAAGACGTGGAACGTGAGGCTGCACGGGCGCAGCAGTACGCAGAGAAGGCCCACCGAAACTGGGCTCAGACTGCAGCGTCATATACGGGCCCCATGGGTGCATCCGCGGCGCTCAACGCACCCTCGCCGTCATCCGCTTCTCCCTCCCACTATGCTAGCGTGTACACATCCTCCCCTTCAGGCTATCCATTCCCTTCGACACCCGTCCAACGTCCTCTGCCCGCAATTCCACATGCATTCGCCTATCCGTCGTACTCGCCTCTGCCATATCCCAGCGCATACACATTCTCCCCTTTAGGCTACCCGCTTCCTCCCCACGCTTACCGCGTTTCGCCGTCGTCCTCATCTCGATCTCCCCCGGCTACCCAGCTCAATCCCTTTGCAGAATCATCCTCCGCAGCCCCGACGGCGTCCCCCCACTTGCCCGCACGACCCGCAAATCACACGACCCCTCCATCGTCGCACCCCTTCTCGCACCTTGGCTGGTCCCACTAGTCTGCGGCTCAGCCAGGTGAGCGTGATTGTTGCAGATTCTGCGCAAACCTCTCGTACCTCTGGATGTCGGCCAGTTCTCGGGCCAGGTTTGTGAGGTGGCGTGCTCGTATGCCGCGCGCCTCGCATGCCATTTCGGAATGATTTTGGTTTGCGCGATGTAGTATCCATTGCTGACGAACTCTTTGACCTTGTCTGCCGTGTTTGTCGTACGCCGGCCTGGGGTATACATGTGGAGCTGCGCACGATTGTAGTGCTCATCGAGGAGGCGGATGTCGGCCTCCTTGTCGGGTGTTGTGTGATTTGTACCCCTGTATATAGTCCGAAATTGCCTGGAAATGTCATCGTCGAGGCTTCGCAGCGTGGGGATGGCTGGCGCGCGCTGTTTCATAAGCTCCCAAGACTGGTTTGGCCCCCTCGGTCGGTATGTTACCTTGATGTCGCGCACTGTCCGCTCTATTGCCAGGTCGATTGCTGTCCAATCTTCTTCACCCCCTTTCATATTGATTATCCAGCAGTTCTGCCGGACAAATGCTCTGCTGAGTGTGTTAGAGTGTGCGCATTCTAGTCCGTGTAGTCAATCTACGTACTTCACCTCCTCGGGCCACTCACGATGTAGCCCTTGTAGGAGCTCGAGAATCTCGACAGCGTACTTGTGGTTTCCTCCGCCACTGAAGCGCAAGAAGAGATAGGGAAGGAGATCCTCCATCAAGCCCACATCACCCTGCCGCATCGCATGCCACAGCACCATGTAGTGTAATGCATCACGGTTCCACATCACCGCCTGGCGGAGGAGGTCATCCTCGTTTCCTGTGCTGACACGTTCCAAGTCCTCGACCCGGTTGTTTGATGCATATTGCTCAACCAGAGTCTCCGCCAGGTCCTTGAGTTCCGCAGGGGATCTGTTGCGCAATTCAGCTAACTCGGTGACCCCGCCCACCTTGCGCCAGCAATCTCGAACATGTGCCTCTGTCACATGAAAGATGCCTTCATGAAGATGATGATAGAAGGTACCCTTGATCTGAACTGACTGGAGTCCGGTGCGCTTGAGCAGTGCAAAGGCCTGACGCAGGCCCTTCCCTGCAGGTGAGCCGAAGTACTGGCGGTGCAGAGAGTTCGCACAGGCCATGAGAAGATGGAACCAGCCAAAGACAAAGACCATCCAGTCGAGGCGATCAAAGCCATTGAGGTCCTCGGAGCGATAGTTGGCCAGCCCCCGCAGGCGCTCGATCGTGAGTTGATCACCAATCCAGACAAGTGCAGCCACTTTGGCCAGGTGCTCGATCTCTTCAGTGGTAAAGAGGTTTAGCTGGCGAAGGAACTCAGCAATGAGATCCCGTGTTCCCTCGTACGTTGACTCATCGATGTGAACGGTCCCGAGGATGAACTGCTTGGTGATGTTCTCACGCCCAGCAGGAAGTCGGCTCACAGGAGGAGGTGGAGCAAAGGCAGGGTCGGTCTGAGGGATGTAGGTTGAGAAGTTGAATTCTGAGGAATCGAGAAGCATGCGAAGGACGGTGTGGACCATATATGAATGGATACGGGGGGCTGCATTGTTCTCCAAGTTTGCAATGTCGGAGAGGGTTATCGGGTTAGTGCGACCGATGCGGCGCTGTGCCTGGAGTGCTTCTCCAGAAAGTGGTGGAGGTTGTAGGGCAAATGGTTTGACAAACACAGACCCGGTGGTCCCTGAGTCAAAATGCGACCGGTTCTGCAAACGCATAGAGAAGACCTTGAAAGCGAAGTTAACGTTGTCGTAAGCCAGCCACCACCGGAAACGGTGAACAGCCAGGCGCAGAGCCTCCATGGCGCTTGTGGAGATGCGAGAGTATGCACGCACACTCCAGCTATGGCTCATCGTGATACCAAAGGTGTGAAGGAGGTCGAGTGCCTTTGCAGACGTCCCCTTTGCCTTTAGAAAGACAGTGAGAGGCTTGGTCCAGGCGGACAAGTTGCGGGAGCGGAGGTGCTGAAGCTGACTGATTATCGCCACAGCTGCCTGACACCAATCACATTCAGCCACAAATGCAGACAACAGTAGTGCAGGGATGTCTCACAGAAACGGAATCCTTACGAGAAGTACCCTTGGACGCACGACAGAACCGCTGAGTGCTACCATGTATGAGCCGCCAGACACTCGGGGCGCCCGTGGCCTCATCCTGCAAGGCTTCTGCAACCTCCGCAAACTGAAAGCGGGTCAGCCCTTCTTCCGAAAGGCAGTCGGGAGGCGAGCGGAAGAGGTGGGAGCTAGTTTCAAGCTCACGGTCGAGAACGTCCTCCACACAGCCTAGTGCGAACTCCTCGAGAGCCTTTCGAGCGCCTTGGGGACGGACGTGGTGGCTGCGTGAAGCCGACGCCCGGGGGACCTTGTACCAGCGCTTGAGGATGCGGGGAAGCTCTTCACTGCCCATAAGGGCGCTGCGCTCGTAGCGGACCTTTGGGTCAGAGATGCAGGCAGCATCACCCCAGCTGAGTGCATCCAGGAAAAGGGGGAGGTTCATGTCGACCGACTCCATATGGGCCAGAATGGATTTGACGCGGTCGACGACAGTGCGCCCGGGAACGGAAATCGAGAGCGATAAGCGCCCACGCATCGATTGAGTGTTGTAGAGGTATATGGGCGGGGCAGGATCCTCGAGTGCAGCTTCCACAGGGTCCCATTCAGAGACATCCGAGAGCCGGTCACTGTCGCACTCGGATGGTGCGTAGTCGGCGTCGTCGTCCTCGTCGTCATCGAAGAGGGCTCCCCAACCGCTGGGGTGCTCCTCGAAGTCTTCTTTGGCGCCTCGGGAATCCATAAGCGCTGGCGGACAGGAAGCTTAGTGACGGTAGAAGGCAGGGAGACGTCACGACCTGTCACCGATGGGGGAGTCACGGGGGTGAAGCCACCAGACGTTCGTGAGCCCGGATACCTCCGGTTTTTCGTATCCGCTTCAGGCTCCGAACGTCTGGTCACGAGACTACTATTTCCTACGATTTGTGGCTTTTGCCAGCAAATGCCATCGCGATGACAGCTCGGCGTCTATCCACGCTCGATTTCATGCATCGATGATTACTTTTTGTATATAGAATGGCCATCCGACGTCGATTTGCCAACCCTTCCATACAACAACTGTTTCATGTATACATCGCCGCATCCATATACAGTCGACACCCTCCTTGTTACGACTGACTGTCGAGCGAGTAAGTGGAGACGAGCGAGGCAGGCAGGAGCGTCGACGAGCTCTGATCGCAGTGAGACTGGAGCGGAGCTCAACAGGCAGGACTGGAGACAAGTTGTGTATTGAGCGAGGTATCTACAGAGCGAAATACACGATGGCTTACCTGGAGACAAGAGGTCGAAACTAGAGTCTCCAGGTAGCAAGGGATCCAGCTATATACAGGGAACGAACAATGGGCGCTAGAGAACAATAGCGTCGCCATGGGTACGGAGTACAAGGGGTGTAGGACAATAGCGGACGTGGGAACAAAGGGAGCTATTGTCCGTGTGTGGACAAAGGGAACCGTAGCGAGTAGTGAACAATAAGGAAACGTACGAGGCAG
>NW_006766889.1:716187-721012 GCF_000275845.1 Dichomitus squalens LYAD-421 SS1
CGACCTAATGTTACGACTGACTGTCGAGCGAGTAAGTGGAGACGAGCGAGGCAGGCAGGAGCGTCGACGAGCTCTGATCGCAGTGAGACTGGAGCGGAGCTCAACAGGCAGGACTGGAGACAAGTTGTGTATTGAGCGAGGTATCTACAGAGCGAAATACACGATGGCTTACCTGGAGACAAGAGGTCGAAACTAGAGTCTCCAGGTAGCAAGGGATCCAGCTATATACAGGGAACGAACAATGGGCGCTAGAGAACAATAGCGTCGCCATGGGTACGGAGTACAAGGGGTGTAGGACAATAGCGGACGTGGGAACAAAGGGAGCTATTGTCCGTGTGTGGACAAAGGGAAACCGTAGCGAGTAGTGAACAATAAGGAAACGTACGAGGCAGTGGTCCGAATCGAAAAGGAAACATAGCGCCGTGAGGGCGGTTCGTGACACTCCTAACCCATACCCCTGGTAACCCATAAACTCCCGAAACCCATAGGATTTTGGCTTTCCCAAGTCGGGATAGGGGGAATTCGACCCCATAACCCATAGGCCCCTGGTACCCAATAACCCATAGCTTTCTAGGGCCCAAAACCCATACGGTAATAGGGCTCACATTGAGATTAAGCTCATCAATAACCTTTGTAATACTCGATGCATGCTTCCCAGAGTCCTCCCAGTGTCCATCCATGCTCGGACCACGATGTGGGTAGGTGAGTCTGTTCGAAATCCCATAGCGCTCCCTCAAAGGGTCAGTAGACGCCTTTCCAGCGCTCGCTAACTGGGACTAATCAGGGGCGCATATAAGGCGCTTAAGTTCTCGCAGCCCATAACCCCTCAAAACCCATATATTCGGGCCTGTCCCGAGGGCTATGGGTTACAGTGAATGTAAAAATCAGCGTCGCATGTCCCACGCCGGGTGGTGTGCTCGGATCAGCGGCAGGCTCCTGCCGAGCCCATCCATTCTCTGGGCGCCAAACGACTACTATCATCCATTTCCATGTCTGGCTGGTCCTCGATCTCGTTCCTGACCCCTTCGTCCATGATGCCATCGACATCCCCGACGCACTCATAAATGCGGTCAATTGCCGTCTCGCCTTCTGCACACTCTCTCTTCTGTTCTCCCACCATCGGCACTCTCACTGACTGCTTTGAGGCTACAAGGTAGGTACTAGCATAAGGATGTTTGTGGTACATAGTAGTGAGCGCATACATCAGCAAATGTGCGAAACCGTGCCAGCGGCAATGCCACACGTGCCCAGAATTGTAACGCCAAAATTGGCAAGCAGGGGATTGGAATACATGAGCCTGCCATTGTCAACCTTGGCGGGGCGAGGCGATTTATAAGGCCGTCGGGGACACTGATAGCAATGACATTGCATACAATAGGCTCGCCATACATATATCATCCAATAGCTATTCTTTGACATGCGTACAGAAATACAACCATATGTGCACAGGCCCAGGTGATACCGGAGGCCTCTACATTCGCTGTCGCTCAAATTGCCGCGCGTTCAGTGCAGGCACAGCGTTGAATCCTTCGCCCGCGGCAACACTCTACCACCTTGCCCGTCACCACTACCACCGTCTCTCGTCGTGTACCGCTCTCTGCTAGTGCGCTTCAACCAGTTCTAAGTCTCTCTCCTGCCAGATCCATCTCACACTCAGTCTTCTTCAGCCCCCCAAGACCATGACTACTCGCATGACCAGCGCATGATCAGTGTCTGACGCTACTGCGTCACCATCCAAGTCATCCATGCCTCCATCAAATGCGATTGCGAACACCATTTCCTCCGAAGGTGGGTAGGAGGACGTTGTTGAGACGA
Organism: Dichomitus squalens LYAD-421 SS1; assembly: GCF_000275845.1. NCBI lineage: Eukaryota > Fungi > Basidiomycota > Agaricomycetes > Polyporales > Polyporaceae > Dichomitus > Dichomitus squalens. The sequence goes on from NW_006766889.1 coordinate 718,003, forward strand.
TCAAAGAAGTAAGTGTCGTCTCCTCGAAAAGCATATTGATGGTGCACGGTCACGGTTGTCCTGGCTGCAAGAGCATTGGGTTAGGGTCAAGGCAGCAGATCGTAGCCCAGCTGCCATACATTGGCACACGTAATGTCATAGCTCACGACCTGTCATGGTCTTTGTCATTTCCTCAAAAGCCGGGACGAGCACGCAGATAAGTTGTCGCTCCTTTCCTTGCCTCTCCCACCATCCAGCTCATCACCTGCTCAAACAAAATCTGCTAGTGCGGACCTGACTGGACCACTTGCTATAACGGCAAGCAGACTATCTTTGCACTCCAATCATATGGTCTCGCGCGCACCACGACCGTTACACTTACGACATTTGTGTAGACCCTCATACTGACTGTACTGTACTTAGCAGCTCGGGTGTTTGCCTTATGACGGTCAGTCATGCTGCCTACTCTCTACCAGCTGCCGTTCGTGCCGATGCTGCTCATGTCCTTTGCAGCGCATTTCTTGCGAGGACAATGGATGCTGCTGCTGCTCATGCGCCACTGGTCAATCGTCATTCGTGTGTTCTACTTGACCTTGACTACTGTCAGTATCTGGGAATTGGCGGAGAGCGTGTTTGACTTCACTGTACCGGAGGTTCGTACTGACCATGATTCACTGAGAACTCGTGCTAACAGTCAGGTACATTTCATCTGGGTTTCTGCGCATACAGCTGACACCCGCCTCGCATTGGTCTCTGGTATCATGTCTATGGTCGCGTACCTCAAAACTTCCCATACGCCGAGCTGCGCAACCCTCCACCCTCCTCTCAGGACACTCCTCCTCTGCACCTCGGTCATCAAGACTGCGCAGTCCTCCCGGTTCCATGCCTCGCTCAACGTGCTCGCCTCGGACGGCTCCTTGGCCACTGCGGTGTCTGAGACAGCTGAAGCCGGAGCGTTGCAACTCCTGGAGCTCTCCCACTCTGTGCTGCCATCGACCCCGTCGGCCTATGCAAGCGCGATGATCAAGATGGCAAAGAAGGCAGAGGAGAGCATTGTGCGGGTTATCAGTGAGACTAAGGGCATTTGGTGCGAGGGTGTCGAGAAGATAGTCCTGTGACTTTGTCATATTATAGTTAGCCTAATCTAATTTCATTGGTTTTCGCATATTTTCTGTGCGTGGTATCGTGTCAAAGTGTCCCACGGTTTGCCTGCATCAGACCTTGACCATATATATGATGGGAATACCATGGGAACTCCCAGCTCTCGTGATAATCCCTGCCTGAGCAGGCCCATGTGTTCCAGTGCGAGCTTGTGAGTTGCAATGACAGCGCGACAGACTATAGTGATCACAAAAACTAAGCTCTCATATCTAACACCAATACAACACTAACATTGTCAAGACTGGGGTTACAGTGAAAGGTTATATAGCCACTCCTCATATTGCCATTATAACCCGCATTACAACGGTTGAACATTTTTGCTGATGTACAGGTGAGCTGGTTAGTACTTGCATAACGGTAAGAGGTGGCAGGCAAAGACTGTACACAGGTAGGCCACAGTACAGTAACACTGACAGTTCCATAAGCACAAGTTCATAGCCACGCAAGCCACACACTTTACACGCAGTAGATAGGCTGGCGTGAGATGCGGGAGGCAGCAGGGCGGCAGGCAGGCGCAGGGTGGGAACAGGTGTCAATGTATCCCAGCACGCGTTGTCGCGGCGACTAGGCGCGTAGACTCGGGTCGACGTTCGGTGACGAGCCCGTAGACGAGCGGCAAGGAGCCGAAAGGGAAAAGAGAGAGAGAGAGGGATAAACGTGACAGAAAACTCGACGGGGCAGAGCGGCGGTCGGCACGAAGGCACGAGACCGACGAAAGCTAGTCTTCACGCAACCAGCGACAGACTAGTCCCAATGACCAAGTTATACATTAGCAATCGAAGAGAGATACAACGCTATGGTCACTCACCTAGTCCCAATGACCAAGAGGTCGAGATGGGGACTAGGAAGCGCCTAGGGGGGTCCTTATATACTAGAAGGGCTGCTTAGCAACCAAAGACAAGGCGCGAGAGCGAGGCAGTGAAGATGACAAAGGGAGAACAAAGGGCGGGAAGGAAAAGGCAAAGGCATGGCGATCACGGGAACGTAGCATGCGGGTGTGGGAACGTATCTGCAGTGTCCAAACTGGGATGGGCTAAGAAAGGAAATGGTCCGAAAATGGAAGGTGGGCGTCAAGGAGAGGGGAATGGGCGGCAAAAAGGGGCGTCTGTCCAACGTCCGTGACATTACCCCCCTCCTAAGGTCCGTTGGTCCCCGATGGACCCTAGGCCAGGGCGTCGTCCGGAAGCCCATTCGAGTTCGGAGGGTGCGGTAGCGGTGAAATTGACGAGGGGTTGCCAGGGAAGGGATTGGAAGATGGCGGCAGCGATTCGGTGTGGGGCGGTGGGGTTTCGTTCATGAAATTCGTCGATGAGCTCTTGGCAATGAGTGAGGTCCTTTGCCGGCTCCCAGCTGTTCTGGCCTTCGTCGTAGCCTTTCCACTTCACTAGGTATTGGAACTGATTACGGTACGTGCGGCTGTCTTCAATCTTTTCGACCTCGTACTCGAGTTCCCCTTCGACTTCGACTGGTTCCGGCGGGGGCGGAAGTATGCCGTTGACGTCGTTGCCCGTCCAGGGTGTGAGGCGGTCGACGTGGATGACGGCGTGTCGGTTCTGCATGGAAGGGGGGAGTTGAAGTCGGTACGTGAGTTCGCCGGTGCGTTCCAGTACCTCGTATGGTCCAAGTCGTCGTGGTCCCAGTTTGCGGCTGGCCTGATGGATGGTGACATCCCGTGAGTCCATCCAGACACGGTCTCCAGGCTTGAACTCGTGGGGCTTTGGCTTGTCACGTTCGAACGACTCCTTCATTGCCGCCTTCTCCATACGCAGCGCTGCCTCCGCATCCTTCCGTACATCGCGCCACAGTTCCAGACGCTTGTCCAGCGCTGGGAACTTAGTGGGAGCGCCGATGGGTACCGTGAAGTTGGGCT
>NW_006766889.1:726188-731294 GCF_000275845.1 Dichomitus squalens LYAD-421 SS1
ACTGTGTGTGTACTCTGACTATGTAGACTGTTTACTGGCTCCACAGACTCCGTTCACACTTTTTCGGGTGTACTGATTGTTCCGGCAGAGTTTCCTCTATATCCGGCTGTTCTATGCAGTCTGTGCTTGTTCCGCGAGTCTATCCGAGACTCTTTCTGTCTTACCTATGCTGACTAGCCCTCTGACTATCAGCTGACCTGAGTGTTACCAATTGCTAAACCCCAGGAATCCGATCCTGCTAAGGTCCAACTGACTAACACTAACACTATATTTACTTGAACTGCCGAGTCAATATGTCTCTCCCCTCTTAGGAAAGGCTATACAACTCTCAACTGATATGAAACTAGACTTTCTAGCCTCACTATCAATTGCTTATGCAGTTACTGATCTCTTGCTTTAAGCACACTTGCTTTGAACTGGTGAATTCTTGACTGATTGAATTCTCTGGGGGGCACTTTCAGTCCGGTATATATACCTTTCTGAAGACCTTCCAGAATGTTCTATCTAGCTTACAAAAGTCTATTCTAGTGTCTTACTAAGCGCTTACTAATTGCTGACTAATCGCTTACTAATCCCTACTAATATTCTTCCGGAACCTTCTCCAACATGCCTGAGATACTCCAGGACCTAGTAGAATAATCTGGTACGTGCTGGAATATTCTGTGATATTCTAGCTCATTCTATTATGTTATCCATGGACTATTGGTCTTATGTTGAGTCATGCCTAGTAGATTGATAAGCAGGCAAGTCCCTATGAGCTTTATATGAGACCATTTTCTTGCATAAAAGTCTGGAATGTTCTGGAACTTTCTGTAATGTTCTGGAATATTCTCCACCTTGTTCCCCAGTTCTGAAAGATGCTTAGTCAACTGTTACCCTTTATGGTTATATGCCAGGACATTCTAGAACGTTCTATGATCATAGCCTGCACATGTTTCTCCCAAACACTTAATCAATCCAAGCTCAGATACGCAAGTTGTCACTCTAGCCTGCAGTTTCACGTCCATTGATGCAACTACCAAACAAGTCCTGTCTGATCCTTTGTAACTATACAGGACTATACGTGGCCTGAACCTCGTCATTGATCTCCCAATCATTGGTGATAGGGTCGAGGGAGACACCTAACAACTTATGAGTTTTCTGTACTCGAATGACAAACAGTGCGGCTCGCCTGGAAGATAGTCTTCGTTATCTGGTTTCCGCAGGATCTTGACTCTGCTGACCACATTCCAAACCACTTGCGCCCACCAGGAACTCGTGTCACCGACAAAGTACTCGTATGGTACAGCGAGGCTAAGGATCGCCGGCGACTGAATGTGTTGTACGAGCACGATGACACGGCTCTCCTGATACTCGGCTACTCGAAGGACTCGACCAAGAAAGTGTACATCCTTAGGCAATGTCCAACCCGGCTCTAACTTGCTCGGAAGGATAAGCCAATATGGGGTATCGGGAGGCGGAATTGGACCAAATGGGTGCGTTTCCGGCACACAAATCCGCGGAGTGTGGAAGTGAAGATGGTGAGAGTCCTTGCGTACAATTACCGGGCAGCGGATGATGTTGTCCAAGTTGAGGTGGTCCGAGAGGTATGGGATCATCTCGTCGGGGATTGTGAGGGTCTGTCGGGGGACGGTAGACATGATGGGAGGTGCCACATCACAAAACATGGACCCACCGTTTTACGCCTTTTTGATGTTTGACGCCTGTGGTTACGTGATAGGTTCTGATTGTTACTAATCACATGATTATGTAGCTTGTTGTAAGCCATGTCCAGGTGCCAATCCATTTTGGTGCCTGACAACGTCCACGGCCTACCATCCACAAACAGATGGACAGACTGAGCGAGTGAACCAGTCTCTTGAGCAGTACCTCCGGATCTTTACTGAACATCGGCCAGACGACTGGGCGTCCCTTCTATCCACCGCGGAGTTTGCGTACAACAATGCGCCACACGAGTCGACTGGCCTGTCACCAATCTTCATCGAATACGGGTACAATCCAAAGATGGCTCCCGACGTTCGTGAAGAACTCGCCTTCCCAACCCTCGAAGACGTATTTCACAACCGTGCGGAAGCAAGAGAACAAGCTCAGGCATCACTTACCATGGCCGCAGAACGAATGAAATGGTACTACGGTCAGGGCCGTGTGGACCCTCTCTTCAAGGTTGGCGACAAAGTTTTGCTCAAAGGACGCGACCTTAAGATCCGCAACTCGTCAGCCAAGCTCTCAGCCAAGAACTATGGGCCCTACAAGATAACGGAAAAGATTGGACCCGTCGACTTTAGAGTCAAACTTCCACCACAGAACAAGGTCCATCCCATCTTCCATGCTTCAAAGCTCATCCCCTACCACGAAGACGAGATCGGCAACTGCAATCCGGAGAAGCCTGACCCAATTGAAGTCAAAGGCCACAACGAGTTTGAGGTCGAAAAGATCCTGGACTCACACGTCAACCGTGGATACGTGCAATACTTCGTCAAATGGGCTGGCTACGATGTCTCTGAAGCAACTTGGGAGCCTATACGCAATGTCAAATATGTGAAGGAACTACTCAACGAGTTCCATGCTCTCCATCCAAACGCACCACAACCAATTGCTCTCAACAACTCACGACCAGTCGCCCGGGAGTTTCAACGCAATATCTGGTTTGAACACTTCGCAGGAGCTCAGATCTTGAAGAGGGGGTAGTGTCACAGTTTTCTCGTGCCACGTGACCTGGGGGTCATGTGTACTGGGACAGACGCTCACCTTGACCGCGGACAACTCGTATCGGAAAGTGGAGGGGCCAGGATCGAACCCCAGACCTCGTGACGGCCAGGAGCGCCCATCCTCACTCACAGACAGGTGACTGATGTGACACCAGGAGCGCTTACTCATTGGAAGGGGTCCGGACTCGGCACGACTCAGGTATTAGTCGTAAGGTCACCATGAGGCAGGTCAGAGGGTAGGACATGAGGCAGAGAACTCTGACCAAACGATGGTCAATAGGTACTTGGTCTGTGCACCGTTGTATAAGTATAAATAGTAGGGGGTCTGAGGCAGAGAACCTCAGACTTGATCTTCTCGTCGATTCCCCATCTCTTCTGTAGGTAGCTAGCAGCCCTACCTCCCTCACTGTCCCTTCTAGTCTAGGGAATACATCTCTTCACATCTCTTGCTGTCCCACCTCTGGTTGCTTCGCTTCTCAGCACCAACCTCTGCATCAGTAAGCTTTGCTCTTATTTGTTTTGGTGGCACAGCTCGTTAGCTGTGACAGACAGTCAGTTGTAACAGGGCGCCTGTCCAGCGTCTGTGACAGGCATCATAGAAAGAGGCATCCTCAGCGATGATAGCATGCTCTTGCGGGGCGCTCTATATAGGTCGACATGTCAACCATCCCTCTCCTTCAGGCATCAGCAAATGTGCTGAACCGTGGCAGTGGCAATGCAATGCGTGCCCGGAATGGTAACACCAAAATTGACAAGCAGGGAATTGGAACGCATAAGCTCGCCATTGCAAACCTTGGCGGGGCGAGTCGATAATAAGGCCGTCGGGGATTTTGATGGCAATGACATTGCCTGCAAGAAACTCGCCATATATAACTTATAGATTGACCATTGATTGACATACTTACAGAATGGGAATGACATGTGCACGGGTGAGACTGTATGCCTCTGTCGCTCAAATTGCCGCCCATCCACGGCGCTGATCGCTCCTTCGCCCGCAGCACACCTCACCCATCACCGCTACCAAGTACTGTCTCTCGTCGTCGATCGCTCTCCCCGAGCGGGCTTCAACCGGTTTCAAAGCTCTATCCTGCCAGATCTATCCCTTGCTTCTCACACATCAGTTTTGCGTGCTCAGCATGAGCAAAGTCTCCTGCGGTCCCCCAAGTCCATGGCAACTTGTCCAGTGCATGGTGTCTGACGCTACTGCGTTGCCCTTCAAGTCATCGATTCTTGATGCCTCCATCGAAAGCGATTTTGAAGTCCCTTGCCTCCGAAGATGGGCTGGAGGGTGAGGAGAAGAGGGTTGAGTTAGGGTCAAGGCAGCGGATCGTGGCCAGCTTCAATACTCCGGCACATGTGACGTCATCGTTCGTGACCTGTCGTGCTCGTCGGTTTTTCCTCATAAGCGCAAGCAAGCATGCAAATCACTCATTGCTCCTTTCTTTTCCTCTCCTACCATCAAGCTTATCACCTACTCGAAGAAATCCCGCTATTGCGGACCTGACTGGTTCGCTTGCTATAGCGGTAAGTAGACTAACCCTCGCACTCCATTCGGTTGGTCTCATGTGCACGGCCAACGTCATACTTACGATGCTCGTGTATACCCTCACACTGAGGTTACCATACTTGGCGGTGTCTGCTCTTGGACGGTTGGTCGTGCTGCCTACTCTCTATCAGCTATGGTTCGTGCTGAGGCTGCTCAAGCCTTTCACGGTGCATATCCTGCGAGGACGATGGGCGCCGCTGCCGCCCACGCGCCACTGGTCGCTTGTCACTCGTGTCTTATACTTGGCCTTGACTACTGTCGCTATCTGGGAATCTGCGGAGAGCGCGTTTGACTCCATCGTAGCAGAGGTTTGTACTGTTACATCAAGAACTCCGAGTCGCGCTAACGGTCAGGTAAGTCCATCTGTGTTTCAGCGCATACAGCAAACCCCGGCCTCACATTGGTGTCAGGCATCACATCCACGGATCTATACCTCAAGCACTTCGCATTTGTCAAGCTGTTGTCACAGCCAACGAGCTGTGCCACCAGATAAACAAAGACAAAGCTTACTGGTGAAGGGGTTGGTGCTGAGAGCGAAGCAACCACAAGTGACACAGCAAGAGATGATGCAAAGGCGTAGATTCCCTAGACTAGAAGGGGCAGTGAGAGGTAGGGCTGCTAGCTACCTACAGAAGAGATGGGTGATCGACGAGAAGATCAAGTCTGAGGTTCCCTGCCTCAGACCCCCTACTATTTATACAATTACAACGGTGCACAGACCAGGTACCTATTTGTCCCTGCTTGGTCAGAGTCTGCTGACTCGTGTCCTGTCTCCTGACCTGTCACATGGTGTCCTCATGACTAACACCTGAGTCATGCCAAGTCCGGACTCCTGCTCATGAGTAAGCGCCC
>NW_006766889.1:743840-746205 GCF_000275845.1 Dichomitus squalens LYAD-421 SS1
TAGGGCTGCTAGCTACCTACAGAAGAGATGGGTGATCGACGAGAAGATCAAGTCTGAGGTTCCCTGCCTCAGACCCCCTACTATTTATACAATTACAACGGTGCACAGACCAGGTACCTATTTGTCCCTGCTTGGTCAGAGTCTGCTGACTCGTGTCCTGTCTCCTGACCTGTCACATGGTGTCCTCATGACTAACACCTGAGTCATGCCAAGTCCGGACTCCTGCTCATGAGTAAGCGCCCCCTGCTGGCATGTAGGTCACCTGTCCGTGAGTGAAGATGGGCGCTCCCGGACCCCTCAAGGCCCTGGGTTCGATCCTGGCTCCTCCACTTTCCGATACGAGTTGTCCGTGGTCGAGGTGAGCGTCTGTCCTGGTTCACATGACCCCCAGGTCACGTGGCATGAGAAAACTGTGACAGCTGTGCAACTTCGCAACTTGGGGAGTTATCTGCCGTTGCACAGCGCTGCTCAGCCTAGTTCGTCAGCCAGAGATACACCTCGAACATGTGGTTGACGTTGTCCCCACGCTCGGATGTGACTCCCAGCCCTTCCTGCACAGAGGCCAGCAAGCGCCTCCATGTATGTCCCATCCTCTCCGTTGTCCCTTCACTCTCCCTGTCTCACCGTACCCTGCTCCCACGCTACCGCTGCATTGGCACCCAACCCGTCCACCTCCCTCCTGGGCCACGCAACGCCCCTCCTCCACACCTCAGTCTTCAAGACCGCGCAGTACTTCCCGCTCCGTGCGTCTTGCGCTCGGTGTTGCCCTTGACCCTGCCAGCGCCTGCGAACGCAGCAATCGAGACAGTGAAGAGGGCGGAGGACAGCGTGCGTGGGTCATCAGCAAAACCAAGGGCGTGTGGCATGAGGATATCCGAGTTAGGAAGATGGTCCCATGTATTTTTGTATTGTAGTCATTTTAATTCATATCATTTTTCGCATACAATCCTGAGCGATATTGTGTCGGATTTACGGGTGGTGTGCCTGCTACAGACTCCCATTGCCAAACTACTACTTGGCCAGGTGTATGATGCTAATGGCAATGGAACACCCTACTCACATTGGAATTCCTGACCGGTCATGCCTATGTGTTCCAGTGCAATCTGATGAGTTACAATGACGGTTCTATATACTACAGTGATCACAAATATTAAGCTCTCATATCTAACACCAATGCAACAATCATCTCGCCAAGACTAGCATTATGATGAAATCCTATGCAAGCACTCCTTACATTGCCAATACAAACCGCGTTGCAACGATTGGACATTTTTGCTGATGGGGAGAAAAGTACATGCCATATTGAGTTGTTGCATGCCAATTTATTCCAATTCTTATGTTGAGTCAGACAAATAACTAGCTTAATCGACGTACCCATCCAAATAGTACTCGAGCTCCGCCATATCTCACCATGACGAAATGCCAGGCCGATGCTATATGCACTTACCGGGGGAACCCTCCCGCAATGCATCCCAATCGGCTCAACTCCTCCTGCCTGTCTCCACAGTGTACATTGTCTGGAGTTCGATTTGTCACACATCTAGATCGTGTAACTAGACATTCAAAGTGTGGAGTCTCAGGATGGGCAAATGTCTTGCAATGTCACCGGCCACCGCAGCTCCATCCTCTGCCTGAAGTTTGACCATGACTGGGATATCTTGTACGACGATGGGGTGGAACGTGTGGATGAGCGCGCGCCACGCAAGGGGTTTGTCGCGGAGACTAGGCGCGACGGCCCGAGGCTCAGCGATCGGCGCCAAGTCGAGCATAGCGTAAGACTGAGGACGTAGGAGGAGAGGGAGAGAGAGGGAATATACAAGGCAGAGGGCGGGCAACGGTGCGGACAGAGGGGTCTCGCACGGTACGACACCGACGTACCAGGGAACCGAACCAAGGGTCAAAAGGGCCAGGGCGGCACGGAGGCACAAACCTACCAGCAAGACGTAGCGGCACGCAGGCACAGGCTAGTCCCCAATGACGTAAGTATATTGACAAGTACGAAGATACAGCTAGTAACTCACCTAGTCCCCAATGACGTAAGAGGTCGAGATGGGGACTAGGGGCTAAAGGGCTCTACTCTATATACCTGTAGACCGGTGCACAGACCATGTAGCTATTTGTACGTGTTTGGCACGACCAGAGGCTTGAGGGCTTAAGTACTAGGCACGAGTCAGAGGGGTGTAGTGTCGTACTAACTACTGTGGGGTGATCCTTATCTAATCTAACGATCGTGAGGCCATGAGGGAGGGAGCGTGGTGGCAGTGCATTGCCGGGGGTATGTAGACGCTTAGACAGAGCGCCAGGAACCTGGATGCCGACGTGAGGCTGCACGTGGCGAACATCGTGGTGCTGCTGGAAAAGGGTG
>NW_006766889.1:746228-859642 GCF_000275845.1 Dichomitus squalens LYAD-421 SS1
TGAGCGCGCGCCACGCAAGGGGTTGTCGCGGAGACTAGGCGCGACGGCCCGAGGCTCAGCGATCGGCGCCAAGTCGAGCATAGCGTAAGACTGAGGACGTAGGAGGAGAGGGAGAGAGAGGGAATATACAAGGCAGAGGGCGGGCAACGGTGCGGACAGAGGGGTCTCGCACGGTACGACACCGACGTACCAGGGAACCGAACCAAGGGTCAAAAGGGCCAGGGCGGCACGGAGGCACAAACCTACCAGCAAGACGTAGCGGCACGCAGGCACAGGCTAGTCCCCAATGACGTAAGTATATTGACAAGTACGAAGATACAGCTAGTAACTCACCTAGTCCCCAATGACGTAAGAGGTCGAGATGGGGACTAGGGGCTAAAGGGCTCTACTCTATATACCTGTAGACCGGTGCACAGACCATGTAGCTATTTGTACGTGTTTGGCACGACCAGAGGCTTGAGGGCTTAAGTACTAGGCACAAGTCAGAGGGGTGTATGTCGTACTAACTACTGTGGGGTGATCCTTATCTAATCTAACGATCATGAGGCCATGAGGGAGGGAGTGTGGTGGCAGTGCATTGCCGGGGGTATGTAGACACTTAGACAGAGCGCCAGGAACCTGGATGCCGACGTGAGGCTGCACGTGGCGAACATCGTGGTGCTGCTGGAAAAGGGCGCTGTATGGAGCGCTGGTGGGCTTGGAGGGGGGGAACGGCGGGTTCCGAGGTGTTGTTGGCGCTGAGAGGTGAGAGTCCCGGTCCGTACGGTTGGAGAAAGGCAGGCAGAGGGTGTCATGGGCGCTATGCGGAGCGCGGCCGTGACAGGGTTCATGGTCAGTGGCTCGAGCAACTGCATGCACATCGCACACTGAGGGCAGCCTCCCCCTTTCTCGGATTGCCCCAAATGGAGGTCGATATGTCACACAGGTCACCGAGCGGGGAGTCAGGGGGGTAAAGCCACCAGACGTTCGAGTGTCCGGATGCCCCCGATTTTTCGCATCCGCTTCACACTCCGAACGTCTGGTCACGAGACTAGACTCAGGGGAACGCAGAAGTCCACTCGGATAGCACTGCTGAGACCGAAACTTGGGCGCGAGGGTTAGTGACACATCAAGACGCATGTTCGCAGGAATTGCTCGGTATGTGATTTCCGGGAATGGTCAAACAAAGATACTGACCTTCCATGGCAGATCGACTCAGAGGCAGGGGTTACCTGAAGAGTGAAGAAAGCGCGTAGGCCACTGTGAAGTCGAGAATCTATATGTATATAGATCCTTGGCCCAGCTGGCACAAGTCTAACTCCATATGGAGGCGTATTAAGGGCGTTTGGACGACGTGGATGATACCGACCGCATGATCTGAATCATAGAATTGTGAGAGTATGATGAAGTGATCTGTACACGAGAGATAACAAAATATATAGCCATGATTTGCGCTCAATGGTACATGACATTATACCGTATGGACGGCCTCGTACATCTTCAATCAGAAACACGAAGGAGCAGCGGCAGCATAAGACACCGACGAAAGAGCAAAGGGTGCCGAGCGACACAAGTCCCAGAGAAGAATGCACCACCTGGGTAGCTTGGTAACGATGGACTCGAGCCCCGATGCGAGGAAGCTCGAGGGATCCAAGATGGCAGTACAAGGAGAGCACGAGAAATGAGTAGACATCGGCTCGATTTCCTACAAGCCATCGTTCAGAGCTCTCGTACACATGCTCATACAGCGCACGCACGCCAAGCTGCACCTTCTGCAGGCAACTAATGTATATGCTTGAGTACAGCAGATAGAAGGAAGACGATAGGCATTGGGCGTCTGAGATGATAGGACGGAAACGTGACGGATTACAGAGGCACAACGTGGATGCGAGGGTGGATACGTTACGATGACGGGACGGAGCATGGCAACGCACGTCAGGTGTCCAGATCAGCGGTCGACGGACGGAAAGAGTGGTGGAGGAGCGGAGAGGACAGCGGCGGCGGCGTGACGGCGCATAGCGATCATGCGCGCTGAGGTTGATTGCATGAGTACACGACTCGGAGCGTGTGGCAGTGAGAGCCACTAAGCAAGGTTGGCTGTCGAGGGTGTTTCATGCCGAGTCCTCGACTATGGCGGTGGTTTCATCCTTCGTCTCAACGGACTCAGCTCCTTCCTCCTCGGGCTGGGGTGCTTCCGCGAGCGGGCTTTCCTTCGTAGGAGCGGCCGCGTTTGAGACCGAATTGGTAGGCGAGACCGAGAGCGACTGATGCACGGGGGGCGAGGTGGCGTGGGGGATGCTGGAAGGAAGGCAATGCAAACACAGTCAGCATGTCTCTCCATTCCGTATGAAATTGACCTATTAGCGCAGCTGCGCATGTAGCGCACCGCAGATACAGCGCAAGACGCGATGGAGGAAAGGGGAGTAGCAGATGACAGCAGGAGAGAAGAGAGGTTAGACGGAGATCACCATACTCACTTCTCGGGGTTGGGGATGGCGGTACCGACGGTGTTCTGGGGTGCCTTGCCAGCCTTGCTCAGCGCGTAGTCTCCAGAGTCAAAGTACTTCCGATCCTAGATAGCGCACCAATCAGACCTTCATGGAGAGAGCGTATAGATGCAAGGGTCTGTCTGCTCAAGGATCGACATCTACCTTCTGCATCTTCGTCAAAACATTCTTGTGGGTCGGGAGTTTGCCGTAGAGGCGGAAGAGCTTCTGCTCTTCCTCCGTAAGTTTCTGTGAAAGCCACCGAGTTAGTCAAACATCTACACAGAGCATTGCTGTAACAATCCCTGATCGTTCTACGCGGCAGCGGGGAACAGATCGCAAAAGGAGCGCATGAAGCGAATACATACGCTGATGTCGACCTTGTTGCGCTTAGCAGGTAACATGGCGGCAGAGGGTGGTGGGGAGAGGCGGCTGGCGATGGAGGTGGTGTCGAGAGAACGTGAGGAGAAGACGCAGGGAGGAGAGCGGAGCTCCGGGGAGCGGAAGAGGAGGAATCGGTGCAGAAGCCTTGTGGACGGTGTCAGAGAGTGATCAGCAGGATGAGGTACAGTTTATGGGTGGACGTCGTGAGCGAAGCGTTCCGCAGGCGCCCACATCTCGGCCGTAGCCACCGCAGGCGATTGGGCGGAGACTGGCGGAATTTGGATTTTGCTCCCTCCGTGTGACGTAACATCGACCCGATCTAGATTCCACTTCTACTGGGCACCCAGCCCGCCCTCTCGGAATTCTGCCATCCGGCGATTGCAGACCGTAGTGAATGCGCACGCATAGGAGGCGTATCTGTTCATCTATTCCAATCCTCCAACGACACGGCACTGCCGGAATGCGCGACTTCAGGCAAAGACTAGTGTAACCATATGTCCGACGTTAATACGCCCGGCGTACACGCTGCACCCTGAAACCTTCAACAGCTGACAAAGCCCAGGCCAAAGCATTCGGGAACGGCAGACTTCGCCTGGCCTTCAAAACGATGTAGCTTTTGGGGATTGTAAGTATCCGGAATACGTCCATAAACCCCCCCCCCCCTTTCACCAAAGCCTGCATCCTTCACGCGCATACCCAACACCACCAGTCAGGCTCTTATCGCCATCGCATGTACCGCGTTCACCATCGCTCGCAATGAGGCTGCCCTCGTTCCTCCCACATGCTCCTCCCCCCTCGTGTACGTCACTTTGAACGTCTCCACGCTGCCCATCGATTGCCCATTGCGCGCCTGCTACACAGTTCTGGCTGGTGAACAAGCGCGCATGCCTCCAGGATGATTCTTCTGAGCGTAGTTCTGGAACGCCGTATAATTCAGGAGAAGGCGCGCTTGAGCGGGGAAGACGGACGGTCTCCATCAGATGATCTCGACACAAGACAAGTCGGGTCCCGTGCCAGTGGTGTCCTGAGAGCGTGCCACAGGGTAAGTCCCGGAGCTGCCAGCTTCTTGAGGTTCGAGATCGTCGTCCAAGAGCATATGGAAGTGAGATGTCGTGTCGCCTGGAGCCTCATGGAAGGGAGGACCAAAACCCTGAGTTTGAATCTGAGAGGGCAGGTAACTGGGAGTCGAGCAGCTAGATGTAGAAAGACGCGGCAAGGAACGCAGATTGTGCGCTAAATCCAAGTCACAGAACACAGTTACTGCCTCCGAAAGCCGGGAAGCCGCGCGCTGAGATAAGAAGACCTGATCGTTCAGGTTATTGCTGATTTGATCTGTGGAATGTGCGAGATCTTCCAGCCATTCATCATCTTCGACGTTCAGCATCGCATCCGACAGTGATTTGGAGATCACGACGCGCGGGTAGGGATCGGAGAAAGCTGAGTCCTGTCCTGTCGTATAGGATGCCCGAGACGAATCAAAGGCCGGGGGGTCCTCCCAGTCTAGCATCGGATCCTGGAGAAAACGTGTCATCGATAATCGTGAATCAGTAACGCACGCAGGGACAGACAACGAGGACAAACGTCGAGCGTCGTAGATTGTGAGCTGTCCCAAAAGTCATCAGAACTTTCCAGCGGAGCATAGGCAAGGGACTCCGCTTCGTCGGAGACCCAGATATCGATGTCATTGACCAGACTGGCATCGTCGTGGGTGAAAGGGTCACCGCCTTCCTGACTTCCACCGAGTGTCTCCGCATCTTCGTCAAGCCAGAGGTCGGGTTTGGCTAGAGGATACAGTCTAATATCGGAGGACTGATCGTTCTCGAGGACTTCATCACTTCGAGGCAAATCTGGACAATCTGACAGTGCGAAGTCGTCTTTGTCGGCGGTCCTTCCATAACCTTTATCGGGGAAGATGCTACACAAATCCTGCACAGGGTCGGGATTCAACACAGCTGTTGTCTCGAATCCACTCACCCTACGCCGCGACGACCTTGGCATCGCCTTGTATATACGTTCAAGCGCCCGAGAGAGGGTATCGGCATAGTCTAGATTGTAAAAATCGCCTTTTGGTTCGGCTAATACGCATTTGGTTTGTACCGGGTCTTCGTCTGCCGTGTTGCCTAGGACCGCTTGTAGTAAGTGCTCCAGCGCAACGTTGGCATCCACATCGGTGCTATTCAGCGCCTGGGGAATCGAGGAATTGAGATTATGTGCGCGGGAGGGATACAGATTGGATGTCAAGCCCCACCTGTATAATCCGGCGACTTCTCTTCCGGAATGCGGTGTGTGGAGAACGGCGTATGATGTCCACGACCGCGAGAGAAAGCTTTGAGACAGTTGCGATTTCCCCGTCGAACCGCTGTAACGACACGTAGCGTGTTAGCTGTCCGACCACTGTTGTCCTGTGTGCGGACTCAGTATATGCGCCATGCAAACCTTGCGCCATGGTCCAAATATCAATGGGTATCGCCTGCACATACGGTAAACAGTGTACATGCCTCCGTCAGTTCGCCAAGTGCTGGGTGAGCTCAGTCACGACGAGAGCACGTACCGTATGGAGTGGAGAACAAATTGCTCCAGAAGACGGTCTAACACAGAAACAACTGGGAGAAGTATACTCGGTGCAAAGGGGTCCGCGATTCCGGAGTTGTCTGTGATGTGAACGTGGACGTGGTGCGGGATAGGCAGCATCAGCATACAACGAGGTATCCCAAGCACAACTTATGCGTTCGGACCTGGTATATCGGGCGTCCGAGGAGGCGTTGTGCAGACATAGAGGAGGTCAACTGCGGACAAACGGATGTAGGGTGACCGCCTCTCCAGGAAGGACCGTGTTGGACTCAACGTCACTGATTACGATTAAGCGAATGAGTAAAAATGGCCTAGATGCAACGGAGATCGTCCGGTCGCGCTAGCGCAGCGCATCGCCCAGCGCGCATACAGGTTTTCCGGGCCAAAGGCAGTGCACGCCACGCGAACAATGAATGGGATGATAGCAGAGTATGCACCACCGGCTGTTCGAGAATAGTACGCACATTTCGCAGTACCATCTTCCTCTTCTAAAAATACTTTGGATGAGGCTCTAACCCCTAGACTGTCGCCAACCTGTAACACATGAGAGGCCAGAAGAGTATGAAACGCGCGTCAGCGTTTGCGCGAAGAGGAGATGCGGTCAAATAAGCCAGAGGCAGTGAGACGAACCGCATGAAAGTATTCCAACAGATGCTGGGCGATCGCGGAACTTTGCATGGAGCGACCGCCGTGTACCGTGCGGTTGAAAGTCCCCGAGAGGGAGAGGACCAGGTCGGACTGCAGGATCACATCCACGTCACGGGGAACCCCATTCTTGACGGTGAACACGACAGACGAGGGTTCGCCTATGATGAATTCATAACGGACGTGGAGGTCGATGTCGAGCGCGTCCGTGTGGTCGCGGAGGACGGTGGATGTGGTAAAGGAAGGCATAAGGAGGACTCGGTCGTACGGACTTAGATGGATCAGAAGTCGAGTGTAAGGAGAGTAAATAAGGAAACGATAAGCATCTTATCATCGCGGCAGTGGCGATGAGACAAGCAGATGCACACAGTCACTGCCCTCGGCGGAACAGTCAGGCTCTCTCAGCTGCCCTCAGCTTATATCCACTCCTCGTCTTCCTCCTCCAGCTCGCCCGAAGACATCTCCCGCTCGCGCGGGTCTCCAAACCACACGACCGCCATGGTGAGCACTTAGTTTTGCTGCGTTTTATCTCGCATCTCCTCCCATTGTACCTGATACCATCTACCCTAATTGCCGCAGGCGCACGAGCTAGACCAGAAGATCCAGGATGTCTATAAGCGCATCGAGACGGAGCGCAAGGTTCTCGAGGCCTCCCGCCTCATGCGCCAGGCCACCAACAACCCCGATGTCCTCCGCAGGAACGACGCTCAGATCCGCGAAGCCGAGCGCTCCCTCTCCTACTTCGAGGACACCCTCCGCGAGCTACACGCCCGCAAGATGGCTCAGCAGCAGGGCCGCGACGATCACATTCGATCCGGGAGCTCTGGCTCTGCAGGAGGCTCAATCCCCGGGTCGCCCCACATGGGGCGCCCGCCCGACGGCCGCTTCCCCGGAACGTCTTCCGCTTCCGAGTACGCTGCGCGCACTGGCCGTTCTCCTGAGATGGGCTCTGTAGGAGGCTTGCCTACGGACGATCCTTATGGAACCTCGAAGCCCAAGACGTACACTAATCTCGACCTGATCAAGGCCGACACCCCACATACGACCGCCAAAATTTCGCGCATGCTTCACCATCTCGAGTACAAGCTTCAGGTCGAGATGCAGTACAAGAAGGGTATTGACAAGATGGCGAAGTTGTATCAGGCGGACGGAGATAAGAAGTCAAGGGCGGATGCGGAGAGCAAGCGCGTGGAGAGTGATCGTAAGATTCAGCTTCTCCAAACTGCTCTCAAGCGGTACAAAACGCTGCACATTCTCGACGATGTCGAGGAGGATGACGAAGGAGGTACGCGATCTTCCCGTTTGTCCATGATCTCGCCTAAAGTATGCAACCACGGCAGCCCCGGGTCCCGTCGGTCCCGGTGTCGACGGCGAACGCAAGGACAACCTTCGTTCGAAACCTCTCTCCGGAAAGCTCCAAATCACTCTTAAGGGTGCTCGCGAGTTGGACCATGCCCCTGTTGTATCAACATTCCGCTCTCGTTCGGCCTCTAAGCAAATGGAGACGTACGTATCGTTCCGCGTCGAAGGGACACAGCGCGCCCGCTCGCATCCCACCAAGACCGACCGCTGGATGGACAACTTCGAGATCACTATCGATAAGGCGAACGAAGTCGAGATCGCGGTGTATGACAAGCTGCCGAACGAGCAACATCCAACGCTCATCGGTCTGCTGTGGATCAAAATCAGCGACCTTGTGGAGGCACAGAGAAGACAGAAGGTCATGATGGAAAGCGGGCAAGGTGGCTGGGTCACTGCAGGTGCCATGAACGGCGATGCCCTTGGCTTTTCGGGACAGGCGGGGAGCGTTGGCGACATGAACGCTCCTATCTCCTTCGACGATGGAAGGGTCGTTCCCCCAGGCGCCCCTGGTGGTCTTGGCCCTGGAGCAGGTCAGCCTGAAGGTATTGACGCATGGTTCTCTGTGGAACCTGCCGGTGCCCTTGCGATGCGACTAAATTTCAGTAAGTTGACGCGCACTTGTCACATACGGTAACATACTAAACGACGCCATAGTCAAGGAGAACGTCCGGAAGCGGCCACTCGATGCGCCTGGCGGTCTCGGACGTCAGGGTGCCGTTCGCAAACGCAAAGACGAGGTTCACGAGATGAACGGTCACAAGTTCGTCCAGCGGCAGTTCTACCAAATCATTCTATGCGCCTTCTGCAACGAGTTCCTACTCAATGCGGCTGGATACCAATGCGAGGACTGTCGATACACATGTCACAAGAAGTGCTACGAGAAGGTAGTCACGAAGTGTATATCGAAGTCCAATACAGGCGTAAGTGGCCGGTTCCGATGTCGATATATATGCATATCCTCACGAGTTACTAATATATAGGAAGACGACGCGGAAAAGATCAACCACCGCATCCCTCACCGGTTCGAGCCCATCAACAACATCGGTGCGAACTGGTGTTGCCATTGCGGCTACATGCTGCCCCTTGGCCGCAAGAACGCGCGGCGTTGCACCGAATGCGACATTACCTGCCATGCGAATTGCGCGCACCTCGTTCCCGACTTCTGCGGCATGTCCATGGAGACTGCCAACGCCCTCCTCCGCGAAGCCCGCGAGGTCTCCCGCCGTAAAGAGGAACAGAAACGTCGCCAGACCCAAGGCGTACCGGGCCCCACACGTGTCTCGCCCCAGTCGTCCTACCCTCCTCCGTCCGGACCACAGCCGCCATACAGTTTGGAAGTCCCTCAGCCGCCTGTCGAGCAGATGGGGGGGATGCAGATTGGTGACGTCCCTCAACAGCCCTCCCCACCGGACTACGGATACCAGAGAGGTCAAAGTCCCGTTGTGCCTTCAGCGGATCAGCGTCTGCCACCACAGGCAATGTCCCCGTACCCGCCATCCCCTGTCGTTGGGCCTGGTGGTCGACCGACTGGCCGCTCGCCCATGGCCCCACCCTTCCCTACGGAGCCGCACGCCCAGCGACCAGCACCAGGGTATGAGATCCCGCCAATGGTGCCAGAGGGCTACCAGGTGAGTTGACAATCTGTGTATTCCGATGTCGCAAGCGCTACTAAATCGACTTATGTGCGTCTTAGGGTGCACCTCCGCCGCCACAGAAGCAAATCTCACCCTCGATGAGCCCTGCTGTAGGCGTGCCGCCTCGGATGGCACCCGGCGATAGGCAGCCTTCGTTGTCCTCCATCCAACAGCCACAGCAGCAACCGCCAAGGCAACAACAGCCACCGGTGCGGAGGAGGAAGGTCGGCCTCGACGACTTTAACTTCCTTGCGGTGTTGGGTAAGGGTAACTTCGGTAAGGTCATGTTGGCGGAGGAGAAGAAGACGAAAAGTCTGTACGCTATCAAAGTGTTGAAGAAGGAGTTCATCATCGACAACGATGAAGTCGAGAGGTGCGTTGTCGGTTCCGCTCCGCTCCCTCGACAGTCCCGACCGGAGAACCTACATCTTCATCCTAACTGCGCATCCGCAACCCCCTTTCTGCAACGCTGACGGTGCTTGCTTTGTTTAGTACGCGCTCAGAAAAGCGAGTGTTCTTGGCGGCTGCTCGTGAACGGCATCCATTCCTATTGGGGCTGCACTCATGTTTCCAGACGGAAACGCGTGTCTACTTCGTCATGGAGTACGTTAGCGGCGGTGATCTCATGTTGCACATCCAGCGCAAGCAATTCTCGCTCCGGCAAGCGAAATTTTACGCCTCTGAGGTGTTGCTCGCGCTCGAGTACTTCCACGCGAACGGCATCATCTATCGGTATGTCTAAGACAGGAGGTATTTTACATAATCGTCGTACTCATGTAACACCCTCTAGGGATCTGAAGCTCGACAACATCCTTTTGACGCTGGACGGCCATGTCAAGGTTGCCGATTACGGTCTTTGCAAAGAGGAAATGTGGTACGGCTCGACGACCAGCACGTTCTGTGGCACTCCAGAGTTCATGGCTCCTGAGGTACGTCTCTTTCGTCGGTTTACCCGTAACAGATGCCGATGTCTCATCGCCGAGCAGATTTTGTTGGAGCAACGCTACGGCCGTGCAGTCGATTGGTGGGCGTTCGGCGTCTTGATGTATGAGATGTTGCTCGGGCAGTCTCCCTTTCGCGGCGATGACGAAGATGAAATCTTCGATGCCATCCTTGAAGATGAGCCGCTTTATCCCATCACAATGCCTCGCGATGCCGTCTCGGTCTTACAGAAGGTAAGCTCCCTTTGTTGGTTTGGGCCTGACGGATATGCTAAGGTTATGTTCTTTACAGTTGTTGACGCGCGATCCCTCGCGCCGCCTTGGCTCCGGAAAGGCTGACGCTGAGGAGATCAAGAGACATCCCTTCTTCAAGGACGTCAACTTCGATGACGTGCTGCACAAGCGCATTCCTCCGCCATACTTCCCTACGATCGTACGTCTATCTCACAGCATCGATGGTATCAGTACTTACACGCTCCCTTTCACAGAATGGAACCGCAGATACCAGCAACTTCGACGAAGAGTTCACACGAGAACAACCCACGCTGACACCTGTGCATACCCAACTGTCCTCACGCGACCAGGCCGAGTTCAACGGTTTCTCTTGGGTGGCGAGCTGGGCCGACATCTGAGCGACACTGGTTTACATGGCCTTTTCACGATACTTATTACGTTCCACCTGTTACGTCGAATTGTGTATGCACTGTCGTCTGTCGTAGTCCTTCCTCGCTGTACTTGGATACCTGTCGTCTTGTTGATGACGCCCGCAAACGCCAATCGCCGCCCAGAGAAGTTCCCCTCATGTATCCAACGTCTCCCTCGCCAATGCCTCATTACGCTGTATATAGGTACTACTCCTAGGTATATGGCATATACCTCCCTCGCCGCCAAATGTCGTGTGCCGAGTACGCCAGATCCAATCATGAATTCTCCTCTTGAACTGCTCCAAGGCCACCCGACTTCGACGCCG
The DNA here is from genome assembly GCF_000275845.1 of Dichomitus squalens LYAD-421 SS1. NCBI lineage: Eukaryota > Fungi > Basidiomycota > Agaricomycetes > Polyporales > Polyporaceae > Dichomitus > Dichomitus squalens. The sequence continues at coordinate 757,201 of NW_006766889.1, forward strand.
TCAAGATGTGTCCTCCTGTACCGGGAAGGCCATGCGGTTGTTGCTCTGTCTCTGCGGAGACGTCGCCGTCGTCACTGTGGCCACGCATGAGCTCATGAAAGCTCTGCCACAGAGCGGCAATAGTTTCGTATTCTCGTGTCATCCCGAGGACCTCCTCAAGCTTCCGGTTGAGGTTGTTGCTGGATGAGAGCAGCTCCTCGAAACCCTGCGCGTACGGTATGAGCCACGACGCGAACCACGATCATAATGAACACAACTCACGCTGGAGATTTCGGCTGTTAGCCTGTCGCGCTCTTTTTCAAAGAACGATGTATTTTCCTCCATGATAGTGTGCGGGCGCGGGTGCTCTAGATTAGCCCGACAGTTGTGATGGCGGGTTGCATCTGGAGCCCCATCCGAATCGGGGTTGTTCAGCCGCGCAGCCGTGGCGTGAGAACGCGAAGGTGAGCCACAGAGCGCACGCGGATGGATATTCCGAAGCGCGAACTTCACCCTTCATGGATGGAGGTGGAACCTCACAGTATCTTACAGCACTACGAAGAGTGTACGTACAAGTTGTACGAGGACAGCATCGCGACGCGCACTGCGCAAGGCATTTCGTGTCAATACCCTATTATTGTCGCTGCCAACTCATACATAGGGAATCAAGTTCAATCATCAACAGCCTCATATGCCCTTCAACAAGTGCTATAGACTCGGGAATATCCCGCACCGGCTCGATCTTATCCTCAAAATTGAATAGTCGTACACGTGCGGAAAATTTTCCACTGTCATCCAACTCGTCGTTGCCTATCTGACCACTGTTTCCAGTCCAGGCATGCTCTTCAGTCATTCGTTCATCAGATGCTCATGTATCATGACCCGATTCGCCAAGATTCCCCGCTTCGGGAAGCCATACGTCTCACTTAGAATTCGAAGGACGTGATCAATGAGACATCTCGACTCAAGGTCCACCTGACTCAACCCGTGCCGGAGTGCCTGCTTACTTTCATATCGTTGTCTTTGCGTGAGCATGACACGTTAGGCTCATTTGAGTGATCGTATCTCCGGACACAATGTAAGCCTGTTCCTAGCACAAGACCCTACCCCGATGGGAACCCGCTCAAGATCTGTTCAGGGTGAGTTCAGTTTCGTGGTCAGCGGAAGTCCTTCGACTCACGCGTGCCCTTGGAGATCCTCGGCCCCAGCAGTCTAGTCATAGCGTTTCGGCCCGAACACGATCGATACTGTCGCACATGGATGGGATATCTCTTCCATTGAGTTCGTGGCCACGCGTTTGGCCTGGTGCCTCCATGTCGTCTCATACCGTTTTCGCCGATGCCTTTCCTTCTCAAACCTTACTGTAGACGATCATTGGTGGGGAGTTTGAATAATTGATCGCGAGGCCGTACGTCAGTCGGACTAGCAGCGTGGCCTTGATATCGAGAGACATGATTGTGGTTTGACGTTGGACACTGGACCACCATGTGCTAGACTTCCTCTTCATATCGTATAATCTGCGTTCCTGTGGTGGAAGTGCGATCTATATCGCGCACGGAAATTGACCCTTCTAGCTGATCTCTTTTCAAGGTGATGAACCCTGACTAACTTCGACGATGATCCTCTAGGCTACGCATCCTTCTTCCGGACTATATCAGCACTGGAAGATGCTCAGGGTGTGTGCCCTTCATCCTGGTCTTGGTCCACTGCCTCGCCATGCAGACCTCCATCTCGGATACTCTCGAAGCCAGGCTCGCCATCGACTTTCTGAATGCTCAGCTATCCGTGAACTACGATGCCGCCTTGCAGCGTTATGCGTTATACCAGGATGCGGTCTCCACGGAAGATAGGAGTGCGTCTTGTACTTCCTATATCGTGTGTCGACAGCTGACTGAGATGCGGGACAGGGAATTCATACGCTTGGGCGAGGTTCAACTCAAGACAGAAGGGTCGCAACGCCGCAACGCTGGAATTCGCGTTCAGAAAGCCACGACTTTCATTTGTGTGCGACCACGATGGACTGTTAACGCTTGAGATCGAGCACGCCACACTCGTGACCCACGAGAGAGACGGGGCCATTAGCAGGTAAATGAGTTTCGGCCCTTTAGCGCAAACGTGATGCTTACCGATCGCAGGACCCCGCTGACCCACTGGCATGACACCACGAGAACCTTCCGTATCACATCTGAGCGACGAACAATCGTTGGCAACGATGCTAAAGTGGGCGACCGCGAGAGTCGAATTCACATGCTGGTCTTCGACCTTGAGCGTACGTTGTGATGTTCTACTTATGGACCGCATGTAATTCATACGCTGCGATTGTAGATGCCAAACCAGTTCCTCACATCAACCACCGCGACATGCACCTCGAGGAGCAAGCGAAGGAGTACGCCGAACTCGACAAGCATCTACTCGGGTACCTCAAGGCGCTTCAGTCAGCTGGACACCATGTTCTGTTCCTCGCTCCGGAGTTCGACGAGGACGAGTTCCGCTCCCCGACTCGTTTCTCGTTGACCTCCGAGAACCCTCCCGAGCTTCACGATATCGCTGGCTTCACTGCACCTATGATCAACCGCTACCTGTCTCTTCTCTGGTATACGTCTGCTTTCGTAGCTCAGCAGCGGAAGGGATTTGGTCAGGCGATGTGGGACCAGACTACGTGTTTGGCGGGCTACCATTCTTGGCTCTCCCCTGGGCATGAAGCGGAGTGGCACTCATCGTTCATCATCAGCCAGCCTCCACGAGCCACAGTCCTGTGCGGGCGTGAGGTGATCCTGTACTTCACCCTATCACAGATCTCCTTCTACTACTCGGCGGATTATACGGAGGGTATCGTCGTCAGGTGGTCAATTTCCCCTCTCTTGATATGTCATCAAGCTTACGCCGACTATTGCAGATCTGAGGCAGACTACGGCGACGAAGACTGGACGATCGCTCTCGTGGTCGATGTGACGGCGTCTAGTACGGGGATGACTATCCGTGCAGATAGTAAGTCTGCTGAGCCAATGAGCTATTCATGTATGTTGATATATCGTATCGACCCAGCGGCGCGCTATGCCTCCCGTTTCTCTAACTATTCTGACGTTTCGGAGGAACATATAGCTGCCCGCGACATGCTTATCACGTTCTTCGTCGAGCAATACTTCAAGCTCGTGGCAGGAACACGCCTTCAGCATCTGATCCGGAGCGTACGGAATGAGGTCATCGTTACAAGATCGACTGTTGACTCGGATGGTAGCTGGTGGATGCTAGAACGCGATTCGAAGTTTGGATCAACCGCCCTCGACAGCACGATCAGACACACCAAGATGCACGGTTTCGATGTCGTCGTTGCCATCTCGCAGACCTCCATCAACGCCCAACTTCGTACTCGGCTCTCAAGGATCCAGGAGTTGTTGAGGTGGGAACGCAGCGACTGTCTCATAGAAATCAAGTCGGTCTCCGTCCGACTGGTCTACTTGGATGAGCCTCTCCTCACGGAATCAGAACGCTCCCGCGCGATCGTTACGGTCCACGTATCAGAAGGCTCTCTCATGTCACTTGTGAACAACCGCCTGGAGCTGATGCCTCAGTATGTCGCGCCATACCGCATATTTCGCTCGCCATCCTGATACCTGCTCTAGAGACCAACCGTACCGCTTCGGAGAGTGTCGCCTCGCCTTCGAGGTGAATCTTAGGAGCCGGGAGCATTCGCAGCTGCACAATCCAAACTACTCGCCAAAGCCGTATTCGTATCCCCTTTACGAGCCAACAGACTACGCGCTTCACCACATCTATCTGAACCTTGAGCGTATGTTTTGGCTTCACGCTGGGAATCGCGCCTCTGATCTTCATCCCCTCGCCCGTTTACAGATGCGCAGCACTCGCCAGAGTATTCTACCTTCGACGAGTCCTGGGATCTGGATGGCTTCATTGATCACCGCGTTCAGATGACTGTCGTCGATCGCATACTCAAGGAGTATCTGCCGGAGCTCATGTCCCACGGGGCACACGTCATCGCGAGCGTCCCTATTTACAACCACGAAGCCGCCCCTGCATTCTACCGTCTCACAAGCATGGCCTTCCGAACGTACTCAGACGCAAATGTCGCCATTCGTGACGAGGCAGAGGCATCCTCGTCGCGCCCCGAGCAGATCTTATTCGTGCTCGGTATGACTGCGAGCGGTGTCTTGCCCAACATCAAAACGTTCAAGCCCTCCGCGCGATGGGTCGTCCATGCCAGTGCCGGGTTCTCGCACGGCACATTCGCGATCTCGCGCAGTACTTTCCACCTTCGTCTACATTCTCTCCTCGCGCGCGTCAACGCGCTCACTACTCTGGTGCCCGTCTCACCGTCGTACGATGGCATGGGAGGCGGGCGCGACATCGTGCAGCAATGGGCGAAGCACAAGGACTTCTCGAGCCAATCATGCGATTGGAAGGCGGTTGACTCGGACGACAACCTCACCGCGGACAAGTTCGAGTGGCAGTACACGAGGGAGTGGAATATGTCGGAAGAAGGCACGAGGCTTGCCGTGAAAGGCAACTACTTCGTCTCCTGTGGGTCTGGTTCTCGTTCCATTCCCTAATACTGTCACTGACCGCCAAACCAATACAGGCACTACTCACAATGAGCTTGAGCTGCCCGACGTCACGATGCTTTCCAGTGGATCGCTAGAAGTGAGGATGTCGGGAACGATCAAGCTACGCATCGCGAGCACGCGTACCGACAACACATGGAGGTACGTCCTCTGGAGCGCCCTGAAGCCGCGTGTGATGCTATGATGACTCATTTACCACCGTTCTAGCACCGAATCTTCTGCCTTTTGGAAGGTCTCTATTAACATCAAGACCGCAGGCCGTGGGATTGTCAAGGTCGAGGTCGACGGTATCGACAACGTCAAGCAACTCCCACCGAAGACCGTCATCCGACGCGGCAGCGCTGAGATACCCGACGCGTACCAGATCCTACAAGCAAATCTCCCTCAGAAAGAAGACTTCGCCGACGTATTGAAGGAGCTCGAGGAGTTACAAGGCGCCTGGAAGTATTACTACCCTGGGACGAGCGCCTTCGCACTGTGCAGCCCCATGTTCAACTTTGACGGCGATCTCCTCTTCGAATTGCGTCGCTCTCAATCCATCCTTCAGCACTCGTCCACCCAGAACGGGCTTGGTAGCCCCATCTCGCCGCGTACTCGTGCCAGCCGATCAGCTTCCCCAAGCCCTGTATCTCCGCAGAACGGCGCTGGCCAGCGTAACCAACGTCCGCGTCAGTCGAGTTCCGTCGAGCGGAGGAGCGCTCCTAGCTCCCGCTCTTCGAGTCCAGTCCCTAGCGACCACGTCCGCGGACGAATCACGCCCCCACCCACTCGGTTCGGGAATCAGGGGAGGACCTCGAGTCCTACGAAACCCGTCAGCGATTCGCCATCCAGTCCGTCGCGGCAGGGAACTCCGGGTCTGCGAGGTGGGACTCAAAACCCTCCCGCTAATGTGCGTAGGGAGTCAACCGAGAACATCGGTGGTGCTGCCCGACTCAGCAATATTGTTCAGAATGTAGTCGGTGGGTCTGATAGACGATGCGCTCGCGCGGTTCTGCTGCTGATACAGTTCAACAGAGGAACGGCAAGGAACTGGCTCAAGGATTGCGATGATGCCAGTGAGAATCCCAGTAGCTGGACGTGGAGGTGGGATGGCCGGCAGGGAAGTGAATATGGCCAGCCGCATGGGTCAATGAGTGGCAACTGCCTGTTCTTGATGGTCAATCCTAGAAAGTAGCCGTTTGTAGTCCAACTTGTCTTGAATCATGCACTATCCAAGTTATTGTTGGTACGCGCCAGTGTACCGAGCTAATAATAGAGCCGCTCAATTCTTGAGGACTCAGGACGCAGGACGCACTCAGCTCATGTGATGGATGTGATGGGCTAGCCGAACCTGCCGCACACGGCAAAGTACCAACCGCGTTTCTCGTGCCCGTTGTTTTCCAAGGGGTCTGTCGTGTCCCAACCTCACAAAAAAACATGAATCGCGAGTATGTTGGAGAAGAAAACTTTCCGCGTCGATTGACACTACAGTCATCAACCGGCTGACGTAACACCACCATCAGGTGTGACAATTTGCTCATATCTCAGCGAGCTGTTCCGCTTGCCTCCTCGTTCTTTTTGTGAAATATACCAAGAGCTTGAACGCATATGTCTGCCAGATTCAGTGAGAAAATACCTTCAAGTCACTTTGGGATGGGCACATTTAGTACAGGAGTTTGGACCACATAAGGGGTCCAGAATTATTCAGAAATAACTTCATGTCAATCTGGCAAACAGGATACACCGGACCAGTTAGTGTACGCGGCAGAATGTTGCCATTTTGCCGCTGCCATTCTGCCAGTGGCACTTGCCGTTCTGCCATCGGGCCTATGCTGGCAAATATTGGCAGATGTCATGAGCGCTTAGTCCAGAAAATGATCGTAGGGACTGATCTCCAAAAGCTTTTAATGCCTGTACTCATAAAAATTCCCTAGAGAAGTACAAGTTTATGATTTCTGCAAAAGCACCGCGTTTCGTGGACTCAGGACGATACTGATTGGTTTCACCTTGTTGTCGAACGGTGTGCTTCCGGCGCTCAAATAATAAGGAGCCGCCCACGCCGCTCTTCATGCGCTACACCTCTTCAGAAAGCTGGATAGACTCATCTAAGGCCGACTGAGAAGCATAGAAAAATTACAGGTACTCCCTCAGGCGCTCTGAGGAATGTATGTCAAGGGTAACTTACTCCAGACTCAATGTCTCTCCACCAAGGCGCTTAAGTATTTGCCAGTTTCTGCCGACCATGGCAATTGCCATATCTGCCATACCTGCCGGCAGAATAGCCCGAAACATTTCTGCCATATACACTAACACCGGTATGCACCTGAAATCATGTCAACACTACTATGCAATGTTTCCTAGAAGTATAGAAGGGAAAAAGGTGTGTGGCATGATAGAGCCTCCTGCTCTCTGCAGGATAGCATATGTTACCTGTTTGACGCTGTGGTGATGGCCCTCGGAACATACTGGCCTACCCTGAACTAGGCAAGTTGGGGTTAATCGAAAATTGGTGAAAACATCTTCATAATGGCTCTAAATGATTTGAAAGTCTTTTTGCGCACTGGAGGATCCTATGAAAAGGCCAAATTGCTTGTGTTACATTGGGCAGTGTTGCCTAGTTTGAGGCACTCGGGTAAAATCACGCCTGCACAAGCGAAGCTCTCACTATGACGGGATGTAAGCTAATACATGGCGCGTACAAGATGTGTAGCTATCTACGAGTACCAGAATTGTAGCCGTAGCCCCAGAATTGAGGGAGGAACGGCCCAAAAACATTTGAGCGTTACATCGGGCGGTTGATAACTGTAACTCCTTGAGGGAGGAGTGTCATCGTTGCTCGAGGGTTTTCGAAGGCGAGCTTCTCGGCTAGTCTCGCTTAGCCCACCACCTCCATCAATGGCCTCTGAACGCGTCCCGCGTCCTGCGTCCTCAAGAATTGGGTGGCCCTACTATGAATATGGTTCCAGCGACGATCGATGAGGATTCTAGGCTGGGCGCTTGAGGCGCTTGCTGGGCTGAGGGTTCCGGGAGGATCCGTAGCGCTCTGAGTATTGATCAGCGTCAACTCTGACCGATCTACTAACATGTCCAATACAGAATCTCCAATCACAAAGTAGACTTGTTCAATGTGATTATGTAATTATTCGAGGTCACATACTCCCACAAAGTGCTCATCGCGTTTGACGTCAACTCTACAGGTCGAGGATCTGAGGTCTCTATGTTGAAGTCCTTGCTATCAATAGATTCCTGAGGATATGCCTTGGTATCACCATGCTGTTTGTAGCGTGGGTTTTGTGATTACTCACGAGTTGTGCCCCGCACAGTCAGGCTTCACACGCTGTAAACACGACGTCTGAGAAGCGCGCTCTTCCTGGTGAGCTGTCCTCAGAATGGCCTCATTCCTCCTCGAGTCCTCACTGACCACGTCATTGTCGACTCCTAACGCGGGCCATGATCTTGCGAGGATAGCGGCCAAGCCCCTGGAACCGGGTTCCGATGCTGTCGTGTAATGCGCCGTGCAATTGCTTTCATCATAGAGGAACCCCCCCGTTCATTTGGGATGATCGTCTTCCCCGCTTTGCGGGGCCACCACGTATAAGTGGTGGCGTTCATATACTTGTGATCATAGACGATAGTGAGTCAGGCGGACTCTCCGGGCCAAGGAAATGGCTACACTCGACGGCCCTGCACTATCGATAGCAGGCTAGCCGCAGTCGCTTCCATCCCTCAAACAAGAGTATGCGTTTCCCCAAATTGTCTACAAGCATACCGTTTTGACGTCGGAACCCCGAAGGTGACCTTCTACGCCTGCGAGCAAGTGCGTGGAACGTTCATATGCCGTGAACCACGGAGCGATATACAAGATCCGATAGGAAGCATACTCTTGTGGCCAGAGTCTAGAGGCCAACCATGAGAAATAAATGCGCTTCACATCATCTTGTCCCACCAATATCAACATCGACGTGACCATTCACGCTCGCGGCAACGAAAGAATCATCATGGCCGATGCCGTCTGCAGTGGTCCACAGCGCATTGCAGGACAGTGCAGGACACTGCCTCTTCGCTCTAGTTCCCGTCATTCCCAACAGCGAATCGCTTCTCGAAATACATTGTGTGTGAGTTAATCTTTGTGTGGCTTGGCAATTTGCATTACTAAGTACTGAAGGTGAAGACAGAGACCGAATGATATGACATGCATGCCAGTAGTTTGCACAATGCTGAATTGACGTCAGCTCGGTTTAGGGGTCCGGGGGATTCCAGGTCGCCTGATGCCTATCGAATCCATGGTCGTTTGCCCTTTGTCTCTCATTTTCGTGCAGATAGCAGCAACTGACAACACATGTCGACGATCGCAGTCTTCTGGTCCGGGTTTTTCTCCCTTTCGTATTGATCAAGCCCAGTCTCGGGACGTTGCTGCATGTATTGCGCGCCGGTTTGCCCACCATGAGGTGGACGTGGCGTTCATATGCCGTATCAGATTTGTGGCACAGGGTCCGAGTGTCTGCAATGTATTGCAATGTGTTTCATACTGCGTGAAGTTTTTGTTGACAAGTTCGCCGACAGGAGCGCTTCGAGCGAGTCGTGGTCTCTCGTCTCGCGCGTCTGTACGAGCTATATCAATTCAACTGTTGTGCCAATATCCGACAGACCTCTACAGGCCTTCCATCTTGCCACGCCTCTAAACTTTCCGTCATGCAAGCACCCTCGAACCTCTCGGATTCCTCGGACACTACTCAGCCATCCTCTCCTGCTGCACTCGATGCCACGCTCGCAGTGCGCTACTTGAATTCGCAGCTTGCCGTCAACCACGACAACGCCCAGTTTCGATGCAAGGCATATGAGGGAAAACATACATCAGAAGAGCAGAGTATGTCATGCTCCTACCAGGTGCTATTGACTCTCAACGCCACGTTAATCTCCAGGGCTCTCTTACGCCTGGGCGAAGTACGTCTCCCGCCAAAAGGGCGACGCTCAGGTCCTTGAGTTCACATTCGAGGCACCACAAATCTTCTTCGTCTGCGATCACGACGCCATCTTGGAGCTCAAGATTTCTGCCGTTCATGCCTTATCCCCGGACAAAAAGGATCAGATTGAGGAGTACTTTGACCCTCATTTCCTTGACCCACGAAAACCACTCATCTATCGGTACACAGACTCAACGACTTCAGGCTGTCTTTCCGCATTACCACAGAGAAGCGGACCATCCTAGGTAACGATGTCAAGGTTGGAGACCATGAGAGTCGCATCCATCTCTTGGTGTTTGATTTTGATCGTAAGTGTAGGCCGACCCTCCAGATTTATTCCTCTAATGAACATGAATATCGTAGATGCGCGGCTCCTGGTATCTGAAGACGACGAGAAAGTTAGAGATTTTAATCTCGATCGGCAGTTAGCTTCGTATCTCAAGGCGCTTCAAGTCGGTGGACACCACGTCCTGTTCTTCCCACCCGAGTTCGACGAGAACGACATCCGTTCTCCTGTCCGGTTCTCCCTCTCCCAGAACCTGAGAGACGAACGACCACCCGTGCTCGAGAACATCTATGGCTACACCGTGGAGATGATCAACGGTTATCTTTCCTTGCTCTGGTATACGTGCGCATTCATAGCACGTCAGAGGGGAACTGGCGCGCTTTGGGACGATATGACTTCTCTCGCGGGCTATCAGACTTGGCGCTTCCCTAACTATGCTGCGCAATGGCACTCGTCTTTCAGGTTTACTCCACCACGCGTCACGATCCTTTGTGCCAAAGAGGTCGTCCTACATTTCACTCTTTCCGAAGTCAGGTTCTACCCGGCCAAGCCTGACTTATTCTTCCCCGATTTTGTCGAGAAGTGTGCTCTTCCGCATTGTCAAGATATAAAGGCGCTGACTAATTGCCTTGCGCAGGGAAACGGCGGACTACACTGGTTGGGAGATCGCGTTGATCATAGATATATCTGCTACGAAGACGGATTTGAGGATCAAACCGGATAGTATGTGGCTCCATCACCTTGCCCTCTAGCATATATTCATTCGTGATCTCTATAGATGCCCGCTTCACCTCAGAGTATTCCAAGCACTCAAACTTCACCGAGGTTGATCATGAGCGCGCCTACAACCTCCTGGTCGATTTCTTCGTTGAACGCTACTTCAAGCTCGTTGCAGCGACGCGACTGCAGTACCTCTTCCACAGGATCCGTGAGGAGTATAGTCTGATCCGCAGCCCTACGATCGACAACGACGGCAGCTGGTGGACACTAGAACAAGACTATAGGTCGAGCATCAGCGCCCTGGCTGCCACTATCAAGCATACGAAGATGGAAGGCTTCGACATCGTGGTGGCTATCTCCCAGTCATCTATCAATTCACAGTTCCTACGTCTCTTCAGGAGCGACGAGTTCTCCAGATGGGTGCGCGCCGAAAAGTTCCGCGTTGAAGTGAAGACAATGAGTGTGCAACTATTGGACTCTCAGCGCTCTCAGGGTGGGTCGGTTGCTGAGGACGACTATTCTGACGACGACGACGGCGACGACGAACAAACGGTCGGCGATGAAGACTTCGAGCCCAAAGCCAGGCCTCCCTCTCGTCACGCTATAGTCACAGTCCACGTTCTCGAAGGCACTCTCGGCTGGTTGCTGGACGAGAATAACCTAGACATAAGCCCCTGGTCCGTTGCGGGATCGGCTCACCAGGTCAGCATTGGCACATAATTCTGACACGTTTTGTTTCGTAGCACGCCGTACGCTTTCGGAGAATGTCAGCTGGCCTTCGAGGTCGCGCTTCTCGAGCGTGAAGTTGCTCAAGAATCGAGTCAAGCAAAGCACTGTCCTCGAGCATACGAGTATCCTGCAGAGCCGGTGTCGGAAGCTAGTAAGAAATTTGACGACACATATACGCTGAGACACATCTATCTGGATCTAGCAAGTACGTGGGGCACATTTTACGAGATTCGTTCGTTATGTGTGATAGCGCGACTAACATAAGTGACAGATGCCCAATTTTCTGCACAATACAGCGTTCTGGATGACGACGAGTACGGTGACAAGGAAGCGATGCTTAGGCGAATGACACTGGCCGAGCGTATCAAGACCATTTACTTCCCGATACTCGTCGAACGGGGAGCGCATATCGTCGCGACCATCCCTATCTATCACCCCGAAGCTCGCGCTTCGTTCTATAGATTCACTGACATGACCTTCCGCACCTACTCTGTGGAGACGGAGCTAGCCACCCTCACCGAGGAAGAAGATACCGTCAAGCGCTCAGACCAGATCCTCTTCGTCCTGGGCATGACAGGAAACCGTCCTTTACCACCTGTCTCAACTTTCACGCCCTCGAAGCGTTGGATCCTCCGCGGCAGGTTCTCGCACGGGCTTTTCGCCATTTCCAGGAATACGTTCCTCACGCGGTTGCACGCTCTTCTTGCCCGGGTCAATGCCGTTACAACCCTCGTATCCGTCTCCTCGTCCAGCCGTGCCAAGAACCGTCGCGGACACGTGGTACAGCTATGGGATAAGCACCCGGAGCGCAAAAGGGAGCCGTGCACATGGAAGGCTATTGGCGGGAAGGACGACGCCAGCGCCACGGAGTTTGAATGGAAGTACTCGCAAGACTGGCGGCTGCAGGAAGAGGGCACTCTGGCGAACATGAACCGGGCGTTAGCGATCCATTGTACGTGACCATGCGATTTCGCGGTGCACTGCCTGTTCGCCATTTGCTGATTCGACCTCTCCCTAGGCACGACACACAACCGCCTCGAGCTACCGGACGTGTCCGCGCTCTCGGATGGCTCGCTGGTGATTAAGGTCTCGGGTGAGTTGCATCTGCGCATGCAGGATGCACGCAACAACGAGTCGTGGAGGTATGTCTATCTGGTCCTCCGAACCTTACGCATGACTTCATGATTGACTGGTCTTGTAACTCAGCACGGAGTCAACCGCGAACTGGAGTGTCACAATCAGCATCAAGACGTCCACGAAGGGCAATGTCGAGGTCGACATCGACGGTGTGGACCACATTCGTGCGACGCCTGCCAAGACGACTCGGCGAGGGAACGCCTCGATCCCCGAGGTGCAGCAGATCCTCCAGAAGCACCTCCCGAAGCGCAAGGACTTCGAAAGCGTGCTCCGCGAGCTGCAAGAGCTCCAGGGCGACTGGAAGTACTACTTCCCCGCCGCTAATTGGTTCACCCTTTGTACACCTATGTTCAATCTCGACGGAGACCTTCTCTTCGAGCTTCGCCGCTCTCAGACCGTGCCCCACCGCCAGTCTTCTGACACGTTCTTGGTATCCCCTACCTCACCGAACGCTTCGTCGAACGACCTGCGGGAAGGTCCGCAAGGAGGGAATGAGGGTGAGGAGACATCTGACGGGTCTCAATCTGGGAATGCCGGTGAGTAGCCTCTCCTACGCAGGGAGGCATCCACCCTGACTGATGTATAGGTAGCACTGGAGAAGCCTCGTGAGCCGTCAACGGAGCCCAGACCGCCGCCGCCGCCAAGCAACACGCCGCATCCCGCTGACGACTCGAGGCCGGCGATGAGTGACAGATCTCCCCCGATAGATACCGATCCGATGCTCCTAAACGACAGTCTACCTACCCCCAATGACAGCCCTCCTCCACCATACTATAGTTCGCTCTTGCCCGATGACAACCCGCCCCAGATAGATGACAGTCGGCCCCAGTCGCCCCAGATTCTAGAGACTCCGCCGCCTCCTGTGAATGAAAGCAAGTCCCCTTCCTTCCCACTGGAAAACAGCCCGCCGTCAGCTACCGATATCGTGTCGTCGAAGTCCAGTAGCCATCCGTCGACGAAGCCTAGCGCCCTCTCGACGAGTCACCCCAGGCGGAATGTCGTTACATCATCAATCAACAACCCAATGCCCTCCACAACCACGACGGCCAGAACACCACCGAACTCCTTTGCTTGGTACGCTGGGGGACCTCGTCGACAGCAGTTGGCGCCAGGCCGTATCAGCTTAGCTTGGTGATCCCCTCATTCGGCAGATGTTCGACATAGTTCGTTGAGTCTCGGACGCTCGTTATGTCCTGCATTTCTATAGCCATGTGACACGTTGTACAACTTCTCATTGCTACATAATCAGAATTTCTCGGATTCCTCATCCCGAAATTTCCTCTCAGATCCTTGCGAATATACGCTCTGATATATTGTTACCGAATGCTAGTCTGCATATGATTCGTACGATTGGCTGGATTTGTGTCGAAGCGGACCCTCGAATCCAGGGGCATTGGATTTGTGTGACGCTATATACTAGGCGTTGATCGTGTCCTCCGACCCGTCTCTTGGGCACCAGTGTTCAGCTGTCGTTAATCACGTGCATCGCGAGATACCATATCTGGCGCCCAGTGCCATTGCCTCTCTGGCGCCTACGGCTCGCCAGCAACACACTAAGTCGAACGTCCGAGTCAATGTCCCCCATGCTACCCTAGCGGCCCGAGCTTGTCGAGAAGAAGAATTCTGCCCCAGAAACGGACGATGGTGTCGTTGGTATCGGTGTATGTCCTGTCAACTTGTCGTATGTAGTCGATGGGACGAATATTGTACACGGGACTAGACTCTAAGGCACACAGCGAGAGCCGTTGAGAGAAGTATACAATCACCAAGTTGTGATAACGTACTATCGCGACCCCAGTGTTCGGACAACAAAGCGCCCCCTGCAGAATCCCTTCGATTTATGTCCTTTCATGCTCTCCGATAATGTTGATTTTTGGCACGCAGAAAGAGACGTATGTAAATAGACTATGTGCCAAACATGAGAGATATTGGAGGAGAAATGAGCAATGGAGACGGGATTATACAGGGCTGACCCCAGTGTTCGGACGATTCTCCGCGCCGGAGGTCACGATCTGTCACGCTTGCCGATGCCTGCCGGCCTTCGGGTAATGCCCGTTCTCTAGCTTGATGAGCCTTAGCCGAGGAGCCCAAGTAGGTCGGAGCGTCAAGATGTGGCTACATTGTCACGCCCTGGAGGGCTATTTCTTGCTTCTCCTCTGCGTTCCCCTCAGCAGCCCTCGGAGAATTTATTGCTGGACAAAATGCGTACATGGGAACATGTATGAGGAATTTTGAGGGAAGCGCCCGTAGAGTAGTACAAAGCGAGACTCAGGAAGCTTTGATGGGGATGAGTCGGCCCACTTCCTCCTGCAAGATCGCCCCAATGGCTTATGATATAGATCCCGTTCCTGTTGCTGCTCATTTGGAACGCATCTGGGCACTTACCTTCCAACTTGCAACTTTATCGGTTGGAAATTGAGGGAGATACGTCTGTTTGTCCGAACACTGGGGTCTGTCCGAACACTGGGGTCGCGATAGTACTGACGAGAAGGAATCCAGGGCAACATATCGCTGCTCTTGAGACTTGGGACTGGAATTTGCCCACACCACAAATCGGTACATCTAGCCGTTCACACTCAGTCGTCTTCAACCGGTCAAGAACGTATGACTTTGGTCTGGAGTATAAAGCCAAGGTAAGTATTACGTACCCGTATCTCATAAGCTTCGCAGCTGACACACTACCCTCGACCCAGCACTTGAGTCTCTTCAGCTACCCTGATTGCAGCTCAAAGCGTTCTCGCAGATATTGAAACGAACGTGGTTCGTGCGGGCCAGTTGTATTCCAAACGTATCATCTACCTGCCCCTGCTGGTCATTTAGCATTCTTCCATGCTGATTGGCGCTCCTCGCTGTCAGTCCATTACTACTCAGCTGGCCCCGGCCTTTCGCAAACAATGCGCCTTGCAGGCAATCGATCCCCTGGTCGACGCTAGACGACAGACTCTCCATTGCTTGAGATTTGAGACCAGTTCGCGTATGAGCTGTTGCAGACTACAGCGGTAAGATGGCTTCCCTACGTGAGGCAAACTGGATAAAGTGTGGTGGGCATCGACACCTTGTCTGCGTTTCCATCCAGATGCCTCCCATATCGGTTCGAGCCAAGGAAACTACCGTTCCCGAGACATGCAGGATGAAATCCGAACTGACAGACCACGCAACTGATTTTCGCAAAGCCCCTTGTTTGTTTAGTGAGTCGACTCCGTTTGAGGTTCGTCTCGAGTCTACCTTGCTGCTTTGCTAAATTCAAAACGTCGCCCTATAGCCGTTATAGACATAACTAAACCCTAAATGTCGTCAATTCTCGACTTCCTGGGCTGTGGTACGTACACCAGAGTTGAGTGTTTCTATGTATTGGAGGCACAAGTGAACGTGACACATCGTACAACAGGGACAGGAATTCAGGGAACAGGGCCAGGGGAATCAGTCTAAGAGCGTCCGGATTCATTACCATCGGTCAATCCAGCCTCCGGAGTCTTAGAAGACGCGTCGACCATGCTCGTCCGGCGTTGGGAGGAGCGGAGCACGATGCTAACGACTATGCCTGTTATATCCCCGGCCCTCTTATGAAGCGAGTTACATGTAGACGTTATGCAAATTCTGCGCGCTAATGTGACAGTCGAGGCACTGATGTATTTCGTCTTATAGGTCTTTGCGTTGACAGCTACACTACTTTGGCGCTCTGCTGTTGTCCAGGCCCCCATCGTTCTGTAGGTCATTTCCGTCAGGGGACTCCTCAGCTGTCTCCTCTGTCAATTATACGTAAAACCTTCTTGTGTGGCGTGTGTGCGCTGAATGCGGCGGTGGTCCCTCACTAGGTTCGCATGCAGTCGACGGAGCACCATAACACCGGGTTGGACTGAAGCTGACCACGGTAATGCAAGGGTCTGCGTACCTTAATGGATGTGCACCTCAATCCGCCGGTCGAGATCACTCACCTTGCATGTCTTGAAGGGTATATATACTCACCTGTATCCCTAGCTGGACGGACATCAGTTTCCTCGTCTGACCCTACCTCAACTTTTCCTCGTCTCCAGCCCCGTCGAACCTCTATCCCATCTGCTCACCATGAGGCCCATATCCGAGGGCGAAGCAACCGAATTATATCCTGATTCCTTCAGAGCAAGACTGATCATTGACTACTTGAATCGGCAGCTTGAGGCGAATCATGCGTCCGCCCGGCTCAAGCGTATCAACCAAGAAAGCTTCCCAGAGCACGACCAAGACAGTACGTTCTAATATGCTCATTATCAAAGGACGTATCACTGAGCTATGCCGAAAAGGTCTGAGTCATGCCTGGGAGAGCTATGTTTGCCAGCCGAAGGGCAGGAGCAACTCAGTGTTTCGTTTGAAATTCGGCAAACCTGCACTACGCTTCATTTGCGACCACGATGCGCTGCTAGAGCTCACCGTGCAGGAAGTGATATCGGAACATGGTTCGGTTCCGCATCTGAGGTATCTCACTCAAGCCTACCGCCTAGACCCCATCGTTCATATTTGTATTTTCGCAGCGCTAGTCTAGCAGGAATGAAGTTCGCTTTTCGTTTCACTACAACTCGCCGCACTATCGTTGGCAACGACTTCAAAGTTGGCGACCATGAGAGTCGCATTCACCTTCTGGTCTGCGACTTCGACCGTCAGTACTATATCATTCTATGACACGTACCAAGGGGCTGAACTCTGCATGGAACGGCAGATGCCAAGCTTGTCCCTGTGCGCGACGACGATATCATGGCCCAATCCGAGCTCGAGGGCCTTCTTGGGCCATATCTGCAGGCGTTACAACACGGGGGCCATCATGTCTTGTTCTTCCCTCCTGAATTTGTGGGACTCGACTACTCCCATCCCCCGCGTCTGTCGCTTGCGGGCGACTACGAGGAGCTTCGGCGTACATATGGCGCTGGTCTCACTGCCGATGTCGAAGGCTTCTCAGAGACTACGATCAACGCTCATCTCTCTCTAACATGGGGTGCCTGTGTATTCGCGGCCCAAGAACGAAGGAGTCCTCTCAAGTGGAACTCATCCAGCTACCTTGCTGAATATCAAACCTGGCTGTTCCAGGACTTCCAACCCCAGGCCGGTTGGCACGCCTCTATGAAATTCCGGGAGCCAAGGGTCACCGTCCTCTGCGCCCGCGAAATCGTGCTACACTTCACTTTGTCTGGAGTTAGGTTCTACGAAGCGTGGGCGTTCCCTAGAGGGCCTCCGGAGGAAAAGTACGTACACTCGTTCCTTAGCCTCGCACAGACTCGCGTATCCCTAACACGCATGGTTGGTGCACAGGGAGGAGTGGGATAACGAGGAGTCACTGGAGATTGCGTTGATCGTCGATGTCAGGGCTGTCAGTGAAGATTTGGAGATTCTCGCTGAAAGTGAGTGCATCTGTGGATGACCAACTGCCTGCGACGCTTGCTGAATTCTGACGAACTTCTAGCGGCCCGTTATTCGGAAGAGTTCTCGGTGATAACTGGCCTGCGCGTGGAGTACGCTCAAGCCTGTTGGGACTCCCTCGTCGAGTTCTTCCTCCGACAGTACATCAAGCTCTTCGCGTCACGGCGCATCACATACAGATTTCGCGACGACTACTCTGTCATACGCTCAAGAAGTCTAGATGATGGGAGCTGGTGGATGCTCGAGCGCGAATCTGGCGCGAGTGTTAGCGTCTTCTCCAGCACCGTCAGGTTCACCAAGATGGAGGGCTTCGATGTTATCGTCGGCATTACACAGACGTCCATCAACAACCAGTTCACGCGGCTCTTCAAGTTGTACTCAAGGGATATCTCTTCGCGGGATGAAGCCGACTATCAAGTGGAGATCAAGACAATCACTGTGCGCTTACTGCAATCCAGGGCGTTCCAGGAGCCATGGGACGAGGACTGGGACAGACCCGAGGACGAAGATGGGATCGATGCGGTCACCACTAAGGTTTCACAGGCTCGGGCTATAGTCACGATCCACATCTCGAGCGGAGCTTTGCACTCTTGGCTGGACGACGACTTGATGGTCATCAGGTGCGCACAGTTCACATTCTCACCTCGCAGTTGCGTAATCCTGATATGACTTCTCTCAGTCGACCGGACCATATTTCTGGCAAAGTGGGAGAGTGGCGCCTTGCATTTGAGGTTGACCTGGCGATGCGAAACAACGACGAACTATTCGAGCAGAGGTATCGCCATCAACCTTTTGCCTACCCTTCCCCGCCAGGCGAAGATCCCTACACAATACGCCACGTGTACCTGGACCTACAGAGTACGTATATGATAACCACCATCACCAGACTATGAATGCTGAAGTCTATGACTGACCTTCACAGACGCTCGCTTCTCAGCGCGGTACAGTACGATGGAAGACTGGGAGTACGGAATTCCGGATGTCATACGCGCGCGCATGACTCTTGCTAAGTTCATCAAAGAGGACTACTTCCCCGCACTCGTTGAGAAGGGGATTCACATCGTATCCAGTGTCCCCATCTTCGAATCTGGCGGTGCTCCAGCGTTCTACAAGCTCACAGACATGACATGCTGCACGTACGCGGTGCAATCGAAAGCTTCCGTCCGAGCCGACGGAGAAGATGCTACGTCGTACTCCGAGCAGCTCCTTTTCATCCTCGGCATGACTGGCCACCGCTCTCTTCCAGATATCACCAGCTTTACGCCCTCAACGAAGTGGCTTCTCCGCGGGAGATTCTCGCAAGGCACGCTCGCCATCTCGAGGCGGGTTTTCCACGACAGACTGCATTCTCTCCTCGCTCAAGTCAATGCGCTCACGACTCTCGTTCCCGATGCTTCGGCAACGGACATGAGGAAGGGACTCGTCAGGCGGTGGGCTGAGCACCAACACTATCGCGACAGGTCGACGGAGTGGAGGCCGGTCAATGGACCCGAGGCCTCGTTTACGACCAAGTTTGAATGGGAGTTTGACCACAAGATGCACCTGCAGCAGTCAGGAACGCAGCTTTCCGCACACCGCGACTATGAGATAGAGTGTACGCCGCTTTCTCGCTCTTCGTTGGTTTTCTAGGTCATCGCCAGATCGCTGATGGCTGCCATACTCCAGGCTCCACCCACAACGAATTGGAACTACCCGACGTATCCATGCTCTCCACCGGGTCTTTGGAAATCAGAGTCACGGGCACTATGCGGCTGCGCATGCATAGTTCCCGCGCAGACAGCTCATGGGAGTAAGTATCATCCTTCCGTCCGCTTTGCAGTGCGCGCTGACCCTCTGAAGGACGGAGTCATCTGTTCCCTGGAACGTCACTATCCGCATCAAGGGTACGGTGCGCGGCAACGTCGAGGTCGACATCGACGGCCTCGACAATCTCCAACCCACCCCCGCCAAATCCGTCATCCGCTCGGGCGGCGTCAATGTCCCCAACGCGCAAGCGACTCTCCGCCACCACCTCCCCAGGCGCCAAGACTTCGAGGGCGTCCTCAAGGAGTTGAAGGTGTTCCAAGGAGAGTGGAGATATTACTATCCCGCGGCGACGCCATTTACCCTTTGCACGCCGATGCTTAACAACGACGGCGATCTTCTCTTCGAGCTGCGCCGCTCGCAGACCGAGTTGACTCAGCACTCCAGTCGCAGGAGAAGCTACTGGGGGACGCAACGTTCTGGGTCTCGTACGCCTGCGACGCCATCTAGTGCAGGTGGTCCTCGTAACGGCTTGATCGTAAGTGGAAGTTCGCACTGCTGGTATGCGTCGTGAGCCTGACCTATTCGCCGAATAGAAGAAGATAACGGATTCTGAAGATAAAGGAGACACATCACCACCAGTATCACCTACAGTCACACCGTCCCCACCTCTGGATCCACCAGAGCAGGAAACAGAACCGCAGAAACCACTGTCAGAGGATCCTTATACCGATACTCCCTTCGACTGAGCTGAATATCGCTGTCGCGTATCGTGCCTCACCTAGGCCTGTATCACTTCGCCTCCATATGGCCCTCGAAATCTAGAGCATGCACGCATCCCTGTTTCGCTTTGTACCTTCAGCGTCCCGCAATAATATGACGACACTTCTTCCTCCTCCATGTTGAGTTGCAAACCGCAGCAAGGCCTGCAACTGTGGTCCCGACTGGTAAGCAGAGGACTCGTAAAGCCGCCCGTTCTACAAAAAACGGCTGCATCGACGATGACTCATCTGATTCAAAGCTTGCTGTGTGTAGTTGCCCTGGACGGCCGAATATGAGCACTCCGCAACAATGAGATACTAGTAATCCACAGGAGAAGATCCTACGAAGGGCCTTAATCTCGACGTTTCTTTTTTTCGGCGACAGCATACGTCTTGTACGTCACCATTAAAACCTGGAGATCGGAACGGAACCGGAGCAGGCTTCGATGAGGTTGCATAATTCGACACTATTAGGCGCCGACATGAACTGTTCGAGGACTAGTTGCCCAAATTTCTCATTAGATATTGCGATGACTGCAGGAGTTCGCTAAAACGTTCCAGCAGCAGTATTATACCATCCATCGGGACTGTCGCACAATTGTACAACATTATAGGGCCTTGATACGGGCCTTCTCCTTCTCCTGTATCACGCGCTTCGCGTGTACGTCTGCAAGAGAGTAGCCAGGTCAGCGTTGCACTATCTCTGTAGGTAGACGACTATCTGTACCTCTCCGCTTCACCCACGCCTCGACAGAGATACCCGCGAAGACCACCGCCGCGCCGAGCCACTGCCCAGGCGTGAGCTTGTGGTTGTATACAACGACGGAGAGCAGCATCGTGAACAGTTTCCGCGTGAGCGTGATCGTCCTGCGCACGAGGTCTCGTCAATTCAGTGTTCACATCCCACAGCGAAGCGGACAGGACGTACACGAGCGTCAGCGACCCGAAATGCTGCAGCGTCTCGAAGATGAACAGCTGTCCCAGCGCGCCCGTGAGCGCGAACTGCGCGAGCGGCCCGACGACGGACGGGTGCGTGCGCACGAACGCGAGCGCCGCGCCGAGCTCCGTGCCCGACGCCGCAGGGTGCAGCACGGGCACGTACGGCAGCGGCAGGACGGAGATCGCGGCTGAGAGCGCGGTGCAGAACACGTTGATCCAGAACATCATCTGCTGGCCGGTCACCTTGTAGCGCGCGAAGATCTCGTCCTGCGTCGAGTTCGTCGCGCCGTCGATGAGCAGGTTGATGAGCAGGTACGTAATGCCGATGAGCTGCGCGTACGCCGACGGGCCCTCCTGGCCCGCGCCCGCGCTGCCCCGGCCGGGCTTGGCCTTGCCGGGCTTCTCCTTGCCGAAGCCCATGAAGAGCGTGATGCCGAGGGTGACCATCGCGACGACGAGGTACTTGTGGCGCGCGAACTTGCGGTGGTAGAGGAGGACGTTCATGATCATGACCGGCACAAGCTTGCAGGACTTGCCGAGGACCATCGCGGGGTACGTGATGTACGAGAGCGCGGCGAAGCCGAAGGGCGCCGCGGAGGTGATCAAGACCGCGCACTGGAGGTAGCGCAGCAGGAGCGAGCGCGTGTCGAACCGGGTATCGCGCTTGTTCTCGTGGGGGGTATGGGTATGGCCGTTCGCCTTTGCGTGACCATTTGCACTCCCATTTATGCTCGCATTGCCGTTCGCGGCGCCGTTGGGAGTGGTGGTCTTGGGGGCGTCGAAGAGGCCGAGGATCTGGTGGAGTGTTTGGCCGGGCTTGCGGCGGAGGTATATGTAGAGAAGGGCGGCGAGTGCGCTGAGAAAACTTTGACATGTTCCCATGAAGAGAGGGGAGTTGAACTTCTCAGAGGAGGTGCCGTCTATATGTTGAAAAGGAACAGATACTGAGGGGTGCGTGAGCGGTACCACTCGCGGCAAGGCTTGCGGTGCCAAACGTACGTCGTTCTTGAGCAATTGCCCACAACTGCACAAGCTTTAGGTATCGCTATGGCTGTAGAGCTACGCAACTCACCAGGAACATGGAGTAAACCCCTCCGACGCACAACCCCAACCTACGCGCGTTCGCTTAATCAATGGGCCAGACACGATCAAACGAAGGTTTGGTTGTGGTACCTCAGGTAAGACATTCTGACTGCAAGTTCCAGCCGCAAAAAGTCTATGAATGAAGCAAGTATCAGGCAGAGATCAAAGCGAGAGACACAAGCAAATAAATTAGAGCAAAGACGATGCCAGACAGCGCAGCCAACAGAGCCAGCAGCGACTCCGGCGAATACGTGGAACATCCATACAGGCGCCCATCCTCTCCGATCATTCTCCGGCCCGCCCCGCCGGCCCGTCACACGAGACCAGTTTCAACCACAAAGTATTCCATTGATCATCCACACAGTGCAACACTTCTACACCAACATCCATGACCGGATCCTCAAAGCCACGCCACGAAAGTCCAGTCCAGTCCAGTCCATATCCCTCCACCTAGTACCCTGTTCGAACCCATCACCGAGCATTAGGTAGCCGTCGTCGTAGTGGTGTCAGAGCTCGAGACACTGCTTGAGACGCTAGACACTACACTGCTGAGGGAACTCGATACACTGCTGAGTACGCTCGACACGCTCGAGGGCAGGGAACTCGTCGAGCTCGCCGTCTCAAACAACGGGCGAGGGGTTCTGGTCGGGTGGGGCCTGAAGTACGGGTTGCCACCAGATTGAGACACGCTTGACGAGGACCCAGTCGTCGACGCGGACGAGCCAGAGGACGACAAAGAGCCCGCCGTGGCGGTCGTGGTCACCGTGTCGGTTTCCGTGGTGGTCGTGGTGGTCGTGTCAGTTTCCGTGGTAATCGTGGTGGTGTCTTCCTGACGCTTGGCCAAGCCTGGGGTTCCGCTCGGGGCTGCGGTAACGGTCGAAGTCACGGTCGAAGTCACGGTGACGACCGACGAGAACCCCGACCTGACGCATTCAGCGGGACGGGGTGCAACTGATAAGAAGAGTCAGTCGACGTGGTTGGAAGGGGCAGCCACTACAAGTACGAACCTACAGCACCGACGCCGGTGCAGATCGAGAGGCCGACGGCGACGAAGGCGGCAGTGTACTTGAAGTTTACCATTGTGGTTGAAGACAGCAAAGACGAAAGCGAGATA
The DNA here is from genome assembly GCF_000275845.1 of Dichomitus squalens LYAD-421 SS1. Taxonomy (NCBI): domain Eukaryota; kingdom Fungi; phylum Basidiomycota; class Agaricomycetes; order Polyporales; family Polyporaceae; genus Dichomitus; species Dichomitus squalens. Next base: position 780,603 of record NW_006766889.1, read on the forward strand.
GCGACGGTAGGTTGTGGTGATAGAGATGTGGTCGAGGATTGAGAAACCGCGGACGGGGAATAAAGAGGAAAAACACTACTCTTTATAGGCTGCTCGCGGGAGATGTTCGCCTCCGGAGTCACTTCACCTGAGTGAAGGTTCTGCGGGTGACCGATCAGGGAAAAAGTTCTATGACATCGCGCATATGCAGACGTCGGGCTCCCGAGCGTGCATGTCACCTTGGTGGTTGACCGATCTGATCAAAAGCTGACTTCTACGACGTCGTGCACTTTGTGAACATCGTCTCTACCCGGGCTGCAGGCTTAGTGGCTGACCGATGCCAAGTGTGAGTCCTGCGGCAGCATCGAACATGAGCGTACTCATGTTACACCCTTTGTACAGGTGTGAGAGGAAGGACCAGAGTGCCCTTTGTGGTAGGACTTAGCGTGCATATGTTTGTGACGAAGGCTAAGGCGAGTGGATCGATGCTTGAACGCACGTCAGGTGCGAGATTCTGATGGACGGGCCCCATCTGCGTCTCGGTACCCTCCGGCGCCGCTGGCCTCGAAGTGCCACACGAATCGATACGGGTTCTCTTACAGGCCTCACTGGACGAACGAGCTCCCGCTTGTATTTGCTGGCTAGTATATCCAAAGCCCGCGATGGACGGGCATCACAGTGAACTGCGTACGAGATGCGCCGCGCGCTCAGCTAAGATATAAGTTGGGCCCTGCGTATGTCCTGACGGGATGAACGGCTGTTATCCAATCACAAACGATTCGCGCTTCTTTAGCATAGCTCCCAGTTCTGACAGGCTGTGACGAGTGACTTACGAAGGCAGACGCATCCACGACGCGTAGACCGACCGTACCCTTCACCCTCAGTTGTGAATCGAGGGGCGCATTCGTCCCCTGGCCCATTGCTACGGTGCCGACGGGATGGTCCACGGTATCCGAGTTTTTGCGGATGTACACCTCCAGTTCGTCGTCCGTGGTGGCGTTGGCAAATACGCCGAACTCGCTGACGATGTAGTCAGACCATGTAGGGGCAGTGACGAATGCCCGAGCAGCCTTGACAGCCTCTCGCATGATGGCGACATCGACTGGACTCCCGAGCAGGTTGGGATTGATGAGCGGGGCGTCGAAGGGGTTCGTAGAGTTCAATGTGACGTTCCCACCTGTCACCGGCGTTTAGAACGACGGAAGGAATGAAGCGAAGAGCGGCTTGACACGTACGAGCCGTTGGGGACACCACCGCTGTGATGATCGAGAAGAAGTGGCCCTCGGCTGGAAGCGGAACGGTCTTCGATACAAACGCGTTCTGTGTAGACGATCAATACGGGTCATGAGCGCTCTCTAGCGCCGAATCGCTAGGAAGTGGAAGCGCACAGTAGGAATCTGCTCAAAGTGCGCAGACGTCTCTCCTGCACTCGGGTCCTCGACTCCCAGCGATCGGAAAAAGCCGGTCGCGTTCGGGACTCGCAACCATCCGAACTGGCTTGCTGCGCCCAGACCGAGTGGCCCTGTACCATTGATCTTCCAGAGCGCAAGAGCCTCTGCTGCAAGAGTGCTATTGCGGTGCAGATCGTCGAGCGTGTTGGTCGAGTTTGCTACCCAGCTGTTGCCTAAGAAGACGTGGTCCTGCATAGATTCGAACAGCTTCCAAAACAAAACCCAGAAAGGACACCCACTTGCAGGTTCTGACCGACGGCAGGAAGATTGACGACGGGTTTGATGCCCAGAGCAGTCAAGTGTGCAGCATCGCCTATACCAGAAAGCATCACTGACCGCGGTGACAAATGTAAGTCAGAATCAAGGCGCTTCATAGAGGCAATGGGAACGAACATATGTGAGGTGTCTTCAGGGATCCAGCGGACAATATGACCTCCTTCTTTGCCTTCAGAGTGTGCACTGGCCCTACACAAGGTCATCAGCTGCAGACGACAGTCACCAGGTAATATTGAAGCTACCATCGGCGCTCTGAGCAATTTCGACACCACGGAACACGGGCTTTCCTTGCTCTCGACCAACGGATACCACCTTCGTAACACGAGTGTTCACCACCACGTCCAGATTTGGGCGATTGATAGCCTGGGCTAGGTAGGAGCTGGCCGAAGTCACACGATGGCCATCATGGATCTGACTCTCGTCAGTCTACAGCTTTGATACCTGCTGGACGACATACCGTATTCTGCGTCCAGCCTACCGCTGTCTTGGTCATAAGCTCATCTACACGTCGAGACGTGGAGCTCACCAAACCCAATCGTGTTCCCCGAATTGTAGTCTAGATTGAAGGGGAATTGTTCAGCGAGCTCGCGAGTAGTGTCGATCACCCGGGAGTTGATTTCAAGAGGAAACCCCTCAACGCTAATCGGCACCACACCTGCAAGCGAGTGTCAGGTACACCCATCGCTGCTGAAAAGGCAGCAATATACCATTCTTGTGAATTGCGGGGTTGAACTGGCCGATTGTGTTGTGGTGATCAACCGGTGCCGTCATTCTGTCCACCGCGAAAATGAAGGGAAGGAGATTCTTGAAAGACCACCCATCATCCCCTGTCACGTTCGCCCAGCGATCGTAGTCGTCTTTAGTTCCTCGACTGAACACCATTTGATCTGCATCTCGACGTTAGCTCGGCCACACCTCCGCCAGTTCCCAGCTCACTGAGGGCCGTAGATCCACCGAGGACGAAGCCTCTCGGGTACCCGACAGGCCGATTGTTAAGACCCGGCTGAGCCATCGTGGTGAAGTTCCAATCCTAGAGCACGGGGTGACTGCATATGAGATACGTTCCTATAGCGATTGATGTTGGGTACGTACGAACGCAGACATCGGCAGGGTCGATGACCGTCCAGGTACTGAGATATTCAAATTCTCGAAGTCGCTGTGGAATTGCTATGAGCATCTGAGGCATGGCCGCACCCTGCAACAGAAAGCACATACCTCCCGCCCGCCTCTATCAGCAGAACTCGGGTAAGAGGATCCTCCGTCAACCTCGAGGCCATCACGCCGCCGCCGGCCCCAGCTGCAGGTCATGGAACGCTTGAGCAGCATTCTGGAAAGTAACTCGTGAGGATCCCACTCACCTCCTACTACGACAAAGTCGTAATCCTTGTTGAGGACTTCTGCGGTAGGCCCCTGGTGCAGCGCTGCAAGGACAGAGGCAACACTGAACGCCAGAACGAGCCCCGTTTTGTGCAGCATCTTCGCAGAGCGTATCAGAGACGTGGTAGAAGGGAGGAGCTTCGAACGACCCTGGCGCGGGGGGCGGTATTTTAAGAGTGTGCCTGTACGCCCCTTCGTGGTGGGCCAGACAAATAGGGCATCAGGAGGTCCGCCCCAAGATGTTCACACTTGCCAGAACGTGAGAGCGCCCGACGATGATTGGAAAGCGAGGAGATGGGCGTCCGGCAAACCAAAGGACTTCTTTGATGAGATTCCACGAACGTCCACAGGGGCCTCTATGAACGCATACAACGCACCTTCCGCTACTCAATCCCCCAGTGTGGTCCCATTCATCACGTCTTCGGTGTATTTCCACTCCGGACCTACATCACATCGTTGTTGACAACATTGGTCGTCAAGGTGTTGTGCAAGAAAATCCGTAGTATAGATGATAGTGGGCTCACTTTCTCAAGACAACAGGGTCCTATTCGGTGACCGGTGTCTACAAGCGCTGTTATGGCGATATTCAGTGAAGGACGCAAGCTCAGGACAACCAGCACAGCGCTCTGAAGAGGCCTTTCTGGCGCACAACTTGACGACGGCCTGCGAGATGCTCGTGTACGGATATGTCGTCCCTGACAGGACAGGGTGGCAAAAGCCATATCGGAGGGATCCGGAAGTGTCGCTGGTACGTCTATAATGATATGGAGAAACATGTGGCTGTGTCGCACGCGATCATGACGCCAGGCGCTTGGGGCCCAGGAGACATTTCGTTCAACAGCGTCCAAATTAGCAAATGCAACATTCGCGCCGCATCGTCAAATACATGTGGAGCAAAATATGGACATCCAACATGCCACCAGTTCAGAGTGCCCACGCGTCCATCGGGTTAAGATTTCTATGGATTCCCACCGTGAGCTCAGACAGCCCAAGCTCGATGTCATCCACACGCCGATGAGGTTTCGGGCTGACAGACCACTGCTCATCTCGAAGGCAGTCTTCATCTACTGTCACGGTGGGAGAAGAGCATTGCCAGCCAAGAGAGCCCATAACCTCGTTAGCGGAAATGTTGTCTTGGTGTGCCATCGCTGATGGGCTTCGTGCAGTTCCAGTTTGAAATGGGAAATAAGGACTGCTGTGATGCTGCAGTATCTTATATATCAGCGCTACGAAATCAGAGAGGTGAAATGAGTACGCAACGGCTCCAAGATTTTCGTCACGTGTGATGAGTTCGTCAAGGGAGTGTGTAGCACAGAGTTCTAAGACGATGCGGTGAGCACGTGTTAGGCTCGACATGGCGAGTCATTGCGTACCGGAAGGAAAATGAAAGTGACATGAAGGATGTTGAGTATAAGCATGATGCTATAAGCTATCAGTATATGTATTCGCTGCAAGTACAATTGCCTCACATGAAGTACACCGTCCCTGTTGTTTTGATCACCAAACAGGGTACTCTAAAGTCAAGGTACACGTACCGTTTGTGAACATGACTCTAGTCAGAGAGCACATAGAACCTCTCAGCCCGAGCATGATAGGTGGCCTTCAATGTGACTCCGATCACGACAGCGTCGGAAATGATTTGACCGCCTCGAATGACGATTGTTCCTGAGATCCCCAAGGCGTGAGATGGATAGAACTCAATTTGCCTCATTATTAAGTTGACTGACCGCTGACACACAGGTCAGGACAAGATGGACTGGCATAACTGTGATCACTCACACAAGGCTCAGGGGAGTGGGGGTCGTCGCGGCTGACAAGCATCCAAATGTTGGATTGGCAAAAAAGGAAGCGTGATGGAACTTGAGATCGTCCTATCGCCCCAGAGGTCATGCGACTGTCAGTCGGACGGCGTGGGAGGGCCTCACATAGTAGTCCAGCGGAAAGGCCAGAACAGACCAGAAGAAAACAAATGCACTCAGAGGCCGAATGCATGTTCTGTTGTAGTATCTACGTTATACGAGTTATTCCACCAAGTCTTGTCTGTGTGTATATGGAAGACATCTCTTACCTTTTTGGGAAGATGTAGATCTCCGACATGAGCTCGAAGAGATCCAACGCCACCGGCGCGCGTTGTAGGCTCCAGCCGATTTCAGATCTCACATCTTAGTTGTGTAGATGTACCGAGAGTAGCGCTGCCTGCGATTATGCTTTAATTGAGCCAGTGCACAAGTCGTAGGCACCAAAACGCGAGCGTAATGACCAACGTCACGGCGGAACTTGAAGCCAAGTACTGCTGGAATTCCGCATATGGAAACCACCTGTGGACAAAATCGGACACGTCAACTGCCCATTCGGGAAAAATAGACCCGTACCACGTTCTCGAATGGTCGTTTACTCACCTCTGATCACTATGACAGTCTCGCGTCAGCTTGCAGATTTCAAGGACAAGCATCCACACAGCGACAGACAAGTACGGAAAACATGATAACCAGGTATTTGTGTAGTAGAGATTACCAGAGCAAATATAAGATACCAAGCGTTGCCCAATCAGCACCACAGCAGCACAATAACAAAGTTGGACATATGCAGTGAAGTCGGTTGACTACATCTGCATAGCGTCGATATTCAAGGGCTTGAAGGGATCCACGAATGCATATAACGCACCTTTTTCTGAAAAGTGGGCTGTTGCGTTCCGCTAGATCGCCAAAGCTACATCAATGCATTTTCAGACAGTCAGACCATGGACTTGTTCATTCACATCCAGATCGCAATGTCCACATGCGCTGTCAAAGCGACGGTGAGCGAAGGGGGCAGGCTCTGGGCAACCAGCTCTGCCTTTTAAGGAGACCATTCCTAGGCACAATTCGACAACAGCCTACGAATGCTTATGTAGGTGACGCATCACGAGAGGGATGATGGAGGTTCGCTCCCAGGGTATGACTCGGGCTCGGTTGAAGACGAAGCGGTAGATCTCACATCGTCTGAGCTCATCAGGGAGAGTTTGGGCGCCAGGGAGTGTGAGATGCCAGCAAGGTAGGTAGTAGGTCGTGAATTTGGCCGGACTCGGAAAGATGGTTCGAGCGTACAGTACTCTGTACTTAGAAGGCGTTTTGGACGAAATAGGAAGGAGCGGGGTGATGATGGTGGCGCAACAGCGCGGTCAGCCCGAATGGGGTAGCGCGCTTCAGCGCTGAAGTCACGTGTCTCTGTTGCGACCCTAGATGTACGTCCACCAGCGGACACGACACGTCTCCTCGCTGTATCGTCCTTCTACGGTGCTAGGAACGTGTTATGTTGACTTACTGTGCTTTTCATCTGCTCTGCTTCTCCACCTGAACTCTCTTCCTCCGCCCCTGCACAAGTACAAGTACACGGAGTCCTCTTGGCTACCTAATTCACCTTTGTTTCCTCATTCCGCCTATCTGCAGACGGCTCCAGGTGGTGTCATGCCCTCTCTTCAATCGTGAACTCCTTTCCCGCACCATTCCTGACGTCTACACAAGGTAGGTCTGTTCATATCTCTCCCCGGCATGCAGAGGCATCAAGGAGCGGACACCAATGCTATCCGTGCTAAGTATAAGGTACGTGTTCATGTTCAGCAAGCCACCCTGCGCCTCGCATGTATTGTCAGGGGGAAAGGTCATCAGATTTGCCGCAGCGCCGGTTCCGCCATACATATTATGGCTGTACTGTGATGCTGCAGACCCTGGTGTTCTCCTACCCCTCAAGTGTGTTGACGTCTCGTAGCCTGCTAGATGCCGCTAAAAGTGCTAGTTCTTCTCGCCAAGATGTGGACGTGCATATGGAGACCCCTCGCATTGTTAGCGATCTAGGCCGTGGTGATGACAGCGAAACTGCACCGCTAAGGGCGTCGTCATTGACTTTGTGAGTACATTCGTATGTACAAGTCACTTAAGCGTGTTCGTCCTATCACTATATCAAGTACACCGATGAAGCCAACACGTCCATCAGCATCCCCGAGTTTCACCTCCTTGCACGCCACTTCACCGTCTTGGTGTCTCGTAGCGTTACCCCGCCGTCCACTGCACAGTTCCAGTCAACATCTGCCAGCTTGTCACAGACGAGGACGAAATTTACCCATCTAGGTGCGCTCCCATCAACTCCCTCATTTCAATCTCCCATAGTCCAACTTTTTCCCCGCCGGCGACGGGGGCATCTCACAAAGCAGGGTATGTTCACATCCGTCGCGTTCGCATAGTTCCGATGCGGGTCGCTCTTATCAATGCATCCGAGTTCACAGATGCGTTCTCCACCGGATATGTGCCACAGGGAACGGCCGCACCGGGCGAGTGGCCACTATACATCTACAGCATCGAGGCCTTCGAGCTGAATGACGCCCGGGCCAGCGTGCTGTCGCCCTTGCGCGCAGATCCAAGCTAGACGAAGCTGTGAGTGTGCAATAGGATAGACAGCTGTACGCCAGCGAGCCTGGGTACGTATGCTCGCGTGTGATACAGCCACGTCGGACATGCGATGGAGCGGCGCGCTCCTGAGAGCTGCATTCGAAAACACGACTACGCTCTTCACGAACGGCACGGGAGTGTACTGCAATACGCGACAGAAGGACGGCGCGGTGCTCGGTGCGCTCTTCCGCAGGGCGCTCGCGAGTCGTGGCGAGTGTGGGTGCGTCGTTGCGAAGCGTACAGCTTCAGACTTTGACAAATCGCCCCCTGACAGGTCGCCACCCAAGGAGAGCGCGGTGGAGATTGTGTTCAACCGGCAGGATGCTAGGTGTGGTGCGCTGGTGCGGAACGTGTATCTTGCGGTCGTGCAGGTCGTGCAGGGTATTGCGGACTAGTGGGAGGATGTACACTAGAAGAGTGTAGACCCGCAGAATTACATAGGTGATGGAATTACGACGTCGGGACTGGGAGCCTGCCATCTCGGCGGGCTCGTTCCACGACAGAGGGTCGTTGTCAGATGTTTCTGCCCTGCAACTGCAAAGATTCCATCGCGCTGGACTGAAGGCAGGTCAGCACACATGTAGAAATTGTCATCGAATGTCACTTTCAGTCACTGAATGCAAGTGGAGTGCGGTGGACATAGCTATGCATCTGACGACGGCGACTGGCTGTCAAGAGCATCCGATCTAGCACAGCTGCAAGGACGAAGATCCGGTGAGAACAGCGTGTTCATGGCATGTCCCTGACTTCTACTCCTGCATGTTGCCCAATGACTCACCCGTTGTAGTGCTTTCACTAAATGAACTGTCGAGGCTGTGACGTATTGGGCCCCTGGAGCCTCGTTGGCAGGGCGTGCTGGATCTTCAAGTAGGTACTAGGGCGCAACAGCGGCCCGATAAGCTCCCAAGGCGCAAGGCTGGTCTTCCCTTATCTTCGCATCCTAAGCAATACTGGACGTCTGACCTCAATCACGTCAACTCTGTCTATATCACATCGGTGGTTTACACTCCATGGTGCTTCGAAGACCACATTCAGCGCTACCAGACTAGCACCAGCCGCTCAGATGTTCGGTTCTGAATTGTGGCGAGTTCGTGAGAGATTGGGGTCATGTATCGTGTCGAACCTTCCTCAGGCTGTTCCTAGCCGGCCATAGTCCACCTTCTCGAGTGACATACTTATCACCGGTCCCTGTATCCTCATTGGGTCTCCAACATTTTTGGGGGGGGAACACGTTTCTGGCGACTGCCACGATGCTCTCCTTGTGAGATCACCGAGTGCATACATAAAGGCGTATGTCAAAATGCTTACTGGTCAAGCACCCTGCTTCATTAACCCGCACACTTGTACTCGTCATGTCACAATCGCGCTTCTCCTCGTTGCTCCGATTCCGGTTCATCAGGAACCCCAAGTCGGGTCATGTCCCGCAACCTCCCGGCCAATCAAGGCCGCATCCTCGCACAGACACCGGTGATTATTTGCGCCTTCATTGCTGAACAGGAATCGTAACATAACTCGATCCCATTCTCAGTTCCCTTGGCATCACTTGCGGACAAAGACAAGGAAGAACTGGCCAAGATCGTCGACGATGGTACCACTGCGCTCACTCAAACCCTTCCGGCCTTGTTGCGAGTTCTTGACGACATCTCTCAAATCCATCCATACATATCTGGTCTGTATACTTACCTTCGCTGTACAGGATGGATTAGTATGTTGAACAGGAGTTCTAGTGGGTTTGTTGGCCTTCCGTGTTGCCATTTTACTGGGAACGAAGTGGCTAGATGCAGACAGGAAGGTGGCGGTTCTTTTTCTTGCCATGCAGGAGATGATGGACGAGCTCGCCGGGTACGTCCTGCGATGCAAATATGATTGTTAGAATATTGACAGTGTTTCAGGCTCCAGTACATCAAGGATGTCAAAGGGTTAGAAGCTGACAAGAACCGCAAGGGAGCCCGCGAGGAGCTCGAAAGGAAAATTGGCGCCACCGCAAAGGAGATTGAACAGTGCTGGCATGCCTGCGAGACATATTCTCAGAAGAGAGTCACCACCCGGGTCATACAGTCCCTCGAATGGGACGCACAGTTCAAGCATTATCTCAGTCTCTTCTCCGAACGGCGCAGTGAGTTCAACGGACTGCTTACTCGGTTGATCGTCTCCACTGTTACGCAGAATGCCCGCAAGCTATGTGTCATCGAGGAGAAACTCGACCTACTGCTTGCGCGCTTCTCCGCGTTGGCATCTGACGAAGAACAGCAGCTTCAGAAGTTCATCAGCACTGGTGACTTCAGTCAGAAGCTCATCGAAGGGGATAGCGAGGCGTTGAAGAAGGTATTGGAGCGGGAATCCTCTCAGGGCGGGGTCAGGCGGATGCCCGAATATGGTGGTGCAGCTCGGAAGGACAAGCCGAACATCAAGGACGAAGAGATAGCAACCCTCAGAAAGGAGCTGTTGATGACACCAGAGGACGCTATGAAGAAGAACCTGGCGGAGTTTTCGGGGAAGTTTGACATGCAGATCGAAAAGTTGAAGGATGATATGAGGGCATTAGTCCGCCACGAGAACGATCGAGTCATCAAGGCGTTCAAGTCAGGACCTCAGGATGCCATTCTGGACAAGGTATTTTCACAGCATATCACGTTAACCTAAAATCCGCCGCTCAAGGCTTTCAATGCAGGATATACATGATTTGTGGACCGAGATCGTGAGAGCATTCTGTGTACCATGCATTGATGTGCTCTCACAGAATGCTGAGGTTCATTCGTACAGGGATGGCCAGGCCACGTCAAGACGCGTCATTTTGTTCTCGCACTGTGCGATTACTATCGTCAATGTCTCAAGGACAACAAACGCGGCGATGATAACAAACGCAACGAGGACAAACTACGTAATTTCATGTCAAGCCTCAGTGATGATCACAAGCGACATATCGCCGATGAGGACATATGGGCACTCAAAATCATTGACAACCGCAGCTTACAGGCACTTGCTGAGGCATTCGACGATGATGCTTCGGGATTCATCACTGTGGTGGAAGTCAACAATCTCACCTCGGCGCGTCCTCTCGAGTGGAGGTGAGCAACCTGTACCTTCAGCTCCTGAGCATTACTGCACAGGCTCACACCAATTCCACCCGTGTGAACAGCATGCCTCATTGGCTCGCCTATTGGGCAATTGGTACGCAACACGAAGCTAGGTCCTTGCAGAGAGTCCAATTTTTTGGTAGGTTGGCAGATGGCCGCGGATGATTACAAAGATGCCATCAACATCATCTGTGCTGACATGATCGCGATTCGGCGACTTGTCCATCCACGCAACCTGGAGAACGTGGATAGCTACCTCAACATTGTCTGGCAAGCCGTGATCACTTTGGCCACTTCGTTCAGCTGTCCTTCCTATTCAGGGTACATCTTACGCCGATTCAACGCGCATGTGAAATCGCAAGAGAACAGCTTGCAGGAGCGGCTTGAGAAAGTCCATTATAGCATTGGGGGAGAGAACACATTGGCCCTCGTCACCGGTCCTGGTCAGATTGAAAAGGTAATTGCACCTTCTACATCCGTGTATTTGTTTCTCTTCTGAGATTCCTCTTAACAGCACATCATGCCACTGCTTTACCTTCTTCTGCGGCGACACTTTGAGATCATGAAGCTTTGTCAGACCAGGATTATTCATGAGGACGAACTTAGCGACGCCGCCCAAGCTATCACCGATGTCTTCGAAGTATTCAAGAGCCGTTACGATGACCTACAAGGTTCGTCGGTAAAAACCATAGCACATCTGAGTCACGGCTTCCACTGTTTTCTTATCCTGAACTGCAAATCCTCCGCGCCACAACGGCATGCATTTATAGTACTCTTCAAGCAACGTAGAGTGGACCCCGGGCAGCAATTCAAAGTATTTGCGAATCAACTGGTATGTAGTGACGTGCCAGTGCTATGATACCCATATGTCTTATTTGTGTGTTATCTAGTTTTATAACTGGCACACATACAACGATTTCTGGGCATTGAATAACCTCCGCACACTGAGGTTCTCGGGAACGTCCTATGGCTCGAAGGAGGGAAACCCTGAATTCGCGAAATTCTTGAGATATCCGTCGGACGCCATACCAATACAATCTGATACCACACGGAGAGTTTTGCCAAACCTCAATGCTCAACACCGGTAAGCTTTCATGCAAAGTGTCTTACTGCTCGCCCAGGTGAATATCGAGTTCATCAGGCAGCTGATATCTTATATCTAGTTACGCCTGTGATAATTGTGATGAATCGTTATCTGGCGCGCGATTCATCTGCTTGGAATGCGGTACCCAGGATACGCTCGATCTATGCCAGCAGTGTCTCCCATCCGTCATCCAGTCTCGACCTCTCGGAGATCTCACTTCACCTCACCTCCCAACTCATGATATCGTGAAGATAGTCACCCCGATCATACAGTGTGCCGAAATAGGGAACTTGTTTCGAATTTCAAGGTCTTCCCTGGATCACGCCTCCAAGCTTCTGCGAGATCCAACCCCGGAGGAAGACCACTCTGTTGAGAGCGCGGGCGAGGGGTCCGATTCCACATCCACAAGCGACTCGGATGGAGGGATTCCACAATGCGTTGAATGTGGTACTATTATATCGAAACCTTGCTGGTTCTGTCTCAACTGTCGCGAAGGTACTGTCCTTGAATCTCGTGAGCTGTGTCATTGCTGACTCACTGTCAGAGCACTATTCGAATACCTTCATCTGTCACGCTTGCGACCAGAGGGGTACTCTCACGGAACACAGTGAGCATCGTGCAGACCATTCGCTTGTTCGATGTACGGCGAAAGCTCCTACGAAGAACCCAAAAGGAAACACCGTGGAAGGCCGGCTTGGCACTGTGGAGGAACGGCTTACCTCATTCGAAGAGCAGCTGAAGAAACTCACCGAGCATTTGCACGCGCTCCCAGACCAGATGGGGAAGTTGCTGCTGCACCACGCCCTCCCTGTGGGAAATTCACTGCCCTGATGTGAGTGCCTGCGAAACCAGAGTATAAGATGACTGACGAGCAGCTCCGAGAAGTGAATCCAGCATCGACGCGCGACAACAATCCTTCAGAGCTCTGCTCTTGTCCTATGCAATGTATCGCGCCGCAGTTTCTCCTTCACTCTTTCTTGCGCAGGCCCCACAACCCGACATCATCAGTAGTTCTCCTTCACCATACTTCACGCTTGTGAAATGGGCAATTCGCGTTCTATCATGCTAGTGCCGTGGACTCATAAGTGTTGATGTGGGAGTAAGAATATCGAAGATGCCTTGTACGAGTAGCAGTTACCGAAGTATACTATGTGTATGAAATCCGTTCACGCCCTGTAGCATGGCCGAAGGACCTAGACAAAGCTTCAGGATATGCGAAGGTTGACGAGTATTGATTTGACTTATTCCGATTATCTCTCTCCTCTGGGCTTCTCTCTAGAGTCCGAATACGAAGACATCGGAGCGACGCCCACCAATGCGTTCCACGAAAGGTCTCTGGACGCTAGGAAAAAGGCACGCAGATGCACGGTCATTCCATGGACAGCTAGCGCGAGGTATGGCAGTAGATCTTTGCGGAAACTGGCGCGAGGGTCGTAGGAAAGAAATTGGAGGCGACGACGTCTTCAAAACGTGGCCAGGAAACACAGACCTATATGATGTTCTCTGATGGTGGGTCACTTGATTGCTATGACAGTCTCGCGTCAGCTTGCATATTTCAAAGACAAGCATCCACACAGCGACAGACAAGTACGGAGAACATGATAACCAGGTATTCGTGTAGTAAACATTACCAGAGCAAATATAAGATACCAAGCGTCGCCCAATCAGGCCACGGCAGCACGTAGGACATATGCGGTGAAGTCGGTTGACTACGTCTGCATAGCGTCGTCGTCGTCATCCTCGTCCACCAGAGCGCGCTTAGTGCGCTCGCCGTCCCTAGACCAATTCGTCTCTATCAGCACAATAGTATGAGGCCTGATAACACCGGCAGACACTACCTCTGAATATTGTCCTCATCGTCCTCTTCCGAACGCTTCCTCCGCACGGAGAAGACGCGCTGCTGCGGTTGGGACGCGATGGCTACCTTGGCCTTGTAAATCGACTCGTATTCCTATCGGACACGTTAGCCAGCGTTACGTGTGCAATCCGCTTGACACCGACCTTGATCTGGGTCATGAAGCCGCCGTTGGGCGATATGCAGTACCGCCGGTTTTGGACCAGGTGCAAGGCGTCCTCCCAGGACAGGTTGTAATATTGCATGACGTACATCACAACGAACGAGGGAGACAAGCTTATTCCACCTAGGGTGCGCATGACGCCGTTCTTCCTCAGTTTCTCCAGGGCGATGCAGAATAGACAGAGGTGGAAGGCAAACAAGGCGGACAAAGGCGATCACGAAAGAGCATGGACGTACCATTACAATGTACGAGCACAGAACCGCCCTTCGAAATGGCTTCGTCAATGAACTGTTTTGCCCTGAGTTACGCGCACGTGCACAGTAAGATACAAGGATAGGGGGAACAATGGTTGTCAGTAGTGATAGAACACTCACTGGGGGAATAGGCGGATGAGATTCTGCTCCTCGCTGTCTTGCACGTCCAACACCATGTACTGGAAATGCTCCGGGAATCGTGGCCGTACTGAGAACGCCTCCTTCGCGTCTCGTATGCAAACACTACACGTCCATGGCATTGGGTGTGAGTAAGCTCGCTCGAGCATTTGTGGCGTCACAAATGAGCTACGACTCGCCGTACTGCGAACGTACATGTGCGTGATACCAAAGGACTTGAGGGTATCCAGCGACTTCGAAGCTTGCAAGGGACCAAGAAACAGGTGAGGCAGAATCTCCTGACACTGTCGCCTCATTTCATATCTGTAACATACGAACCGCGAGTCAAACTAGGTTGTGGCTGAGACTGTGGTTGCACGCACGTCCATTCTACATCGCTCGGGCCTTGGATTAGCTCGCGAAGCTGGTCTTGGTTGAACTCTGCCGCGTTCATATCGTATGGTAGGAGCTATTCGATACGGAACAGGAAAGCGAGATGAGGATTAGGAGAGAGGGAGAGGGAAAGATGTAAGGTAGCTAGGCGGCTGAGCGGCGAGGCTTGCACAACGCTGCAGAGGCCGGCGCTTGCCTCCCGATCGCGTCTGTGCCATAAACGACGATCTGCCCTCCTTGCGTCCGTTTGCCCGGTTCTCTACTCCAGCTCATTCTCAATGGACGACCTTGGCGAGATCCCGTATGTTCTGATTTCCTTGTCTCAAGACATAATGGAGTGCTTAGGCGGCATAGAGAGCTCGTTGATGCCGACACCACCAGCGCTGAGGACGCCCCGGAAGGACTTTCGATCCCAAACCTCGCCGACGCGAATGACTCCGAGCATCCGCCTCGCACGGTACCTCTCACCATCATAAGCGGCTTTCTTGGTGCAGGGAAGTCTACGCTCGTCCGGTGCGTTACCCGTCCATTCTTCGTGGGCGTCTGTCATGCGTCGGGTCGAGGCACCGCTCGGGGATCTCAGCCTGGCCTCTGTCATTCGTAGTCCGAACGGGGGCTGACCGTGCCGTTACGATCTAGACGGATATTAACTGAGCGGCATGGGTACCGGATAGCGGTCATCATGAATGAGTTCGGGGACACTGCAGTAAGACCAGTTCCAAGCTCGACCGAGGAGGAGCGTGCTGAGGGTGTCGGGATTGTAATGGTCTAACAGGATATCGAAGGTGCATCTAACGCTTCCGCCGCAGCCCCTATCAGCGTCGTTGACGCAGTTCTGTCTTGTTTGGCTTCCTAGCGAAGACGATCAACGTATCGTCTCCGGATGACCCGTCGCAACAGTCCGAGGAGTTCCTGGAGCTCGCGAACGGTTGCCTCTGCTGCAGCATCAAGGACACGGGTATCGCCGCCATCGAGAAGCTCATGAAGCGCAAAGGCGCCTTCGATCACATTTTGCTCGAGACAACGGGGCTCGCTGACCCCGGTATGCCATACAAGAATCGTTCATCTGTCCGCCCCTCGCCCTAATGCCGCGAACCTAGGCCCCATAGCGTCTATGTTCTGGCAAAACGAGGAGTTCTCACAAGGACTTGGCCGGGATATCCATCTGGACGGTGTTGTGTGTGTCGTAGACGCTGTCTTCGGGCGACAGGTGCGCGCCTGAGTCCCAAGTGGCGTGCCACAGAGTCCTGATCCAGGCCGGTCATCTCGCTAGCAAATGGAAGAAGACCACGCTGCCGATGGTATCGGGGAAAGCTTACGGTACGCCGCTAAACTAACACCCGTCTAGAGTCCGCTTGCTGAGTCGACATGGATTGTCGCGGATAGACAAATTGCAGCCGCCGACGTAATCCTGTTGAATAAGGTCGACCTCGTACCACCTGCAGAGGCGGATGCAACAGAAGCGGTCATCCGTGGCGTGAACCCCGCAGCATCCATCCACAGAACAGTGCGCGGAGAAATCGACCTGAAGCATATCATGGGCATCGACGCTTATGCTTCACGTCAGCTTTTGGAGGTATCTGGCGCAAGAGTGGCGAAGTCGCACCGCGGAGAGCACGAGCACGATCACAATCACAACAATGTGCACGACCACGAACACTCGACTTCGCCAACTCACTACGAGATTCGCGGAATCTCGAGTCTACAGATAGACTGTCCCAAGCTGTCCTCCCAGCAGTTGGATGTGTTAGACGAATGGATTCGCAGCGTCCTGTGGGAGAACAAACTACCAGGCAGCCCCTCGGGAGACAACAGCGGACTGGAAGTCCTGCGCTGCAAAGGGCTGTTCGTTACCACGGTCGGGGATCTTTACGTCCTTCAGGGTGTCAGGAACCTGTACGAGATTGCGAAAGTCGAGGACGAGGAGCTCGGGTTGCCAGACGCTGGCAAGCTAGTTTTCATTGGCAAAGGCTTGAACGAGCATGTCAGACGCAGTTTGCAGGAACAATTGAAAATTATATGAGTACACGGTCATTGATTACGCCTTCGTGCAGCCTGATCGTGTTTTCGCCCAATCACCAAGCCGCTTGCATCCGAAAGTGAATGGTATCGAACTCGGTACCAGTCCCTGCCATGTCTTCTATAACGTACTACCCGCCTTCTGCTCAGCCAGAAACAGTCAGCACGTCGGAACGGGCCGCCGCGTACAGTTGCTCACGTACCTGCACTGCGGAGTCTACGCTCGTGTGCGACTTCCAATTGGAGGACTGTCGTCCGCATACGTCGCAGCTGGAGATCATCTCCGATTCTCTCGCAACGCTCGGGTCTATCACTGTGCATCGACAGAGCATCGTGAGTATATCGCGAACCGAGACGCGTGATGAGGGACACAGATGCAAAGTTCGGAGTGCATACCCGACTGCGGCGGACACGCGAAGGTGACCGTCGAACCTCCCGATAGGACAGCACGCCTTCTTGCGCGGCGGACCACCTCAGACCAGACAAGGCAAGCTTGAGGGGAAACCTCAACTCCATTGCACCGCTATCCCAAGGCCCAGCTCTCTCGCTATAGCGAGAAGCCGCTCCTTGAGCCGTGCGACGTCCTCGGCCGTAGGACGCGCCGGCTTCAGACGTGCGTCCGCCCCTGCCCCTTCTATCACACCGCCCATCTGCGCCATGAGGTCCTCGAGGCTCTCCATGTCTCGCTTCGCCTTCAGCGCCTCGTTGAGCTCGGCAGGGTCGGTCACGTCGTCCTCATCGTCCATACGCGCATCTCTGTCCCTGCCCTCACCGTCGAGGTGCTCCCGCGCGTGCGCGAGCGCCTGCAGGTCCGGGGGCGCGATGTCCGAGAGGCGCACGTTCGAAAGCTCAGTCGCTATCGCCCGCACCTCCGCGACGCGTGGGTCGGTTGCGATCGAAGGGGGGCCGGGTGCTCTCGAGAGGAAAGCGAGGAGGGCGGAGGAGAGCCCTCGGAGGATGCCTAGGTCACGGCCGAGGGGCGCGCCGACGGACGCGAAGCCGTCGTCGAAGCCCTCTTGGAGGGCGCCTTCCTTCCCGGCTGTGATGCCCTCGCGGTAGCCTGCCTGTGGGGGAAAGAGACGTCGGTCCGCGAGCAGGTCGGAGGCAGGTGCGGAAGCGATCAGGGAGAGAGGACGGGCGTACGTTTGTGAAGTCGTTCGATATCTTCTCCCACTCAGTATTTTGCAGAGCCTTAGGGTCGTTTCCCCAAAATTCTTCGTCGTCCATGGGCCTATACGGTGTGAGACGATATGGAGGAAGATGTACGAGAGTCCGAGCAAAGACCGTGAGCTGCTGAAAAGGCTATGGATCTGAGATCGGCTCGATCAGGCGTGGCCGCGTGGGCGTTTATGACGACGGGACGCTCGCCTAGATTCTACGGACCTCAACGTCCTCAACAACCATCCGAAGTGCATAGTGCTGCTTATGTTGGATTCTCTGTATGTGGCTGCCAACCCGCCTTCGTGGTGAACGTTGAGCACTGTTGACGGTCGGAGGCTCTCGCTTGTTACTAGGGGTTCTACTTGCTTGGATATAGAGGTGAGTACTTGAGTAATAATCTCAGAATATATCTTCCTTTTGGGCTTCGGTTTGCACCTGACAGAGTACCCGCAGTGGCCTGCGTGACCTTCGTAATGAATGGATAGTGGAACACAACGTATGACACTATGGCCGTTATGACACGAATGTATGCTCAGATACAGTCTCCAGATCGGCGAAGTGATTAGCTTCCTGCAACAGGTCGCAGCTTGCCACCCGGCGTATAACGTTGGCGACGTCGTCATTAGACCGTATGGGGACGGGGCACGGAACTCAAAGGTAGCTTCCTCGGATACCCGTCCTTGGAAGTTTTGTCTGCCTTGAGTGGCAGTGGACTGCTCCCGTTCACAATCCGGGACCGGGGACAAGCTCATCCGCATGTAAGTTTTGATACTATGCTCCGGGACCTCAGGGCTCAGGTGCAGAAGGCACGGAATACAGCGCATCACAACAACATGATGGAGACCTATGCAATTCCGTGGCCAAGGTCAAACTTGCGAGGTGGAATGGTACGTCGATGCTCTATCGTGATGCTTGTTCCCATCAAAGACTAAGTAGAAAACGATCAGCGTCAGCTGTTATCCGCTGCGATACTGTTACGTTTAGAGGTCTTTTTCACAAGTGCACCTCCTAGAATAGTCTAGGATGCTGATGGCCCAGATCATGGAGATGTCTTGCTTATGGCCGTGGTATCACTGAGGTACTCAAGGGTCGCGAGGCTTCCGAGGCATGGAGCACAGCTTGGAGATCTAGACACGAGACCCATGATTCCGCGCCCTGCCGAGAGAGGGCGTCGCTGCAGTACCGCTCATGGAGCACGGGCTTTGACAGGAGCGGGTCGCCCGATGGCGTCGGGAGAGGTCCCATGTGGACGAGGCTGTACAGTAATACACCACTCCTTTTGACAGAAAAAACGTGTGACTCAGATTTCTTCAGATCGACTGTAGCAATACTCAATCAGTCTCGCACATCCATTGGGGCACCACATTACAATAGTTCTATGCTAGTTTCAGTATGTAGAGTGGGGGATATGCAGGAAATCCGAGGCGATCTGTCGCGGAATTCGTTATCAGGCGATATGCAGTCCTTTTGACAGTCACATCACGCTAGAGATCTTACCAAAAGGGGAAAGATTATCTGGCCTGGTCCAATGAGATGCAGAGCGAGCAGATTGCGAATGAAGCGCTGGAAGGGCGTTTCGCACATATGCCTTCTCGGTCATACGTTGGTCATCCCAAAATCGTAGCCTAATGTGGCAGTGTGACAACCTGTTTGATGGCAATGGCCACCGTGTTGCAAGTCTCATCTATGATACTCCATTCCCCTCGATAAGGCTGGAAATACACTCAAAGTTATGAGAAGAACCTAGTGACAGTGTTGTAAGTCTCCGATTTTTTATGATCGCTACACTGCGATCAAGATCTAGCGAGTAAGTCATATTTGGCTAATTTCGAGTGATCATTCCTCTGTATGAAAACATCGCGAGGGGAAGCAAGCCCCCAAACTGGTAGATATGTAACTACAATGTATAAGAATAGGATTATGAACATAAAAAGGAAGGGGGTACGAAGGAGGAACAGCGATCGGTCTTTGTCAAAAGGAGTGGTGCTGTCAAAAGGAGTGGTGTATGACTGTAAGTGTTCGCACTCGTGCTGTGAAGCGATATGAGGCTGGCGGAGCCTCAGTTGAGGTTGATAGGCAGTAGCTCTGAGCTGGCCCGGGCGGGCTATCGCCAGTCGGGAGACAATCGTGGATGCGAAAGACGTCTTGCACGGAACTCCTGAGAAGGTGCGTATTGAATATTGATTGCTGAGCACAAACGAAGTGTGAGCAAGCGATAGTACCTATACGAGACGACGGCGTCGGCCCCGGTCGTGCAAAACCAAGTGACAATGTGGGAAGGGAGTAGATCGGCTGCGTGATCCTGCTGACATAAGCGAACGGCATCTGCGTGGCGTGATTAGCCGGGCGTGTGCAGGGCGAATATAATCCTATCGTGCTTCCTCTGCACAGCTCAGCTTTCACGACGTCCTCTTCGTCCGACGTCCTTTCCTTATTTCCCCCTTCCCTCTCCCCACCTTCGCTCAGTCACCGGCACGCCCGTCGTCGAGCATGGCCTCTTCGGACGTCATCGTTCTCGCCCTCGGGGTCATCCTCGCAGCGGTCTATCTCTTCCGTGACCAGCTCTTCGCCTCCTCAAAGCCCAAGACCGTCCCTACATCCACCTCCAAGGCCAATGCCGGTGGAGGCAACCCTCGGGACTTCATCGCAAAGCTGAAGGAAGGCGTAAGTCCATACTCCGTCACATCCGGTGCGAGAGTCCGTCCTGACGAACTTGCAACGTGTCCCCAGAAAAAGCGCATCGTCATCTTCTACGGCTCACAGACCGGCACGGCGGAAGAGTACGCTATTCGTATCGCTAAGGAGGCCAAGCAGAAGTTCGGTCTTGCATCTCTCGTCTGCGATCCCGAGGAGTACGACTTCGAGAACCTGGACCAGGTTCCGGAGGACTGCTGCGTCTTCTTCGTCATGGCCACCTACGGTGAGGGTGAGCCCACCGACAACGCCGTCACTCTCTGCCAGAACCTCTCCGACGACAGCTTCGAGTTCTCCAACGGCGAACACAAGCTCGAGGGTCTCAAGTACGTCGTCTTCGGCCTCGGTAACAAGACCTACGAGCACTACAACCTCATCGCCCGCAACGTCGATGCCGACCTCACCAAGATGGGCGCCATCCGTATCGGTGAGCGCGGCGAGGGTGACGACGACAAGAGCATGGAGGAGGACTATCTCGAGTGGAAGGACGGCATGTGGGAAGAGTTCTCGCGCGTCATGGGTGTCGAGGAAGGTCAGGGCGGTGATACGCCTGACTTCGCTGTGACGGAGGTCGCAGACCACCCGCCCGAGAAGGTCTACCTCGGTATGTGTTAATCTTTCTCAAACGCTATCAGCAGGAGCTTATCCGGCGTTTCAGGTGAACTCTCCGCTCGCGCTCTCACCCGCTCGAAGGGCATTCATGACGCTAAGAACCCTTACCCTGCACCTATTACCGTGGCTCGCGAACTCTTCGCTGAGGGCGCTGATCGCAATTGCATTCATGTTGAGCTCAACACTGAGAACTCCGGCATCACCTACCAGCATGGTGATCACGTTGGTGTCTGGCCCTCCAACTCCGAGGTTGAGGTGGATCGTCTACTCTGCGCTCTTGGGCTTCACGACAAGAAGGATACCGTCATCCAGATCGAATCGCTCGACCCTGCGCTCGCGAAGGTTCCTTTCCCCGTCCCTACAACCTACGTTACCGTCCTCCGTCACTACATCGACATCAGCGCCGTCGCCGGTCGTCAGATCCTCGGTGTATTGTCCAAGTTTGCCCCTACTCCTGACGCTGAGGCGTTCCTGAAGAACCTCAACAGCAACAAGGATGAATACAATAACATCGTCACCACCGGCTGTCTCAAACTCGGCGAAATACTCCAGGTCGCGGCTGGGAACGACATCAGCGTTGCCCCGACCCCTGAGAACACTTCATCCTGGAAGATCCCTTTCGACATCATTGTCTCGTCGATCCCTCGTCTTCAGCCTCGGTACTACTCCATCTCCTCCAGCCCCAAGCTCTACCCTCATTCGATCCACGTCACCTGCGTCGTCCTTCAGTACGAATCCGTCAAGAACGAGCGCGTTCCGGCTCGCTGGGTATTCGGTACTGGCTCCAATTTCCTACTCAACCTCAAGTATGCGGCGAATGGCGAGCAAGCACCTTTGGTGGATACTAAGGAGGAGCCCGCGCGCGTTCTCACCCCGAAGTACGCCATCGAGGGTCCCCGCGGCGCATACAAGCAGGAAACCGTCTTCAAGGTCCCCATCCACGTCCGTCGTTCGACTTTCCGCCTCCCAACGAACCCCAAGAGCCCCGTTATCATGATTGGACCCGGTACTGTAAGTGTTACGTCTTTATATGAGCGCCCAAATGGCGTCTCGCTCACCACCGGTCACACAGGGTGTCGCTCCGTTCCGCGGCTTCGTCCAGGAGCGTGTCGCAATGGCGCGGCGCACTATCGAGAAGAACGGACCCGAAGGCCTGGCAGACTGGGGCAGCATTCGGCTGTACTTCGGCTCGCGGACGTCGACGCAGGACTTCCTCTACAAGGACGAGTGGCCCGAGTATGCCAAGGAGCTGCACGGGAAATTCACGCTCCGGGCCGCGTTCTCGCGCGAGGTGTACAAGCCGGACGGGAGCAAGATCTACGTGCAGGACCTGCTGTGGGAGGACCGCGAGACGGTCGCGGACGCGATCCTGAACGGGAAGGGCTACGTGTACATCTGCGGAGACGCGAGGAGCATGAGCAAGGCCGTCGAGGAGACCCTGTCCCGGATCTTGGGCGAGGCGAAGGGTGGGAGCGCGGAGGTGGAGGGCGTAGCGGAGCTGAAGCTGTTGAAGGAGAGGAGCAGGTTCTTGACGGACGTGTGGAGCTGAGCGATGAGCGGGACGGGCTCCAGGATTCTGCGTTGTGTCGTACGATCCCGACATATAGAGGGATTTGGGATGGGGATGGAGGACGCGGATGCGTCGCATTGCTGCATACTACGATGCCTTTACGTATCGTCGACTCTCGTTTGCTCTGTGGTTTTACCTTTGTTCTACTCTGTTCACTCCATGATATGGCATCGCATCTCAACATCGCTCTAGCTTTGAGCTTGCGCGAAGACTCGGAGGCGTCCGGACTTCCTTGAGGTGATGAACGGCGAGTGCATCATTCATGGCGACGTGCGGGCCAGTGATGGGTTATGTCCTCTCGCTGAATGGGATCACAACGTACTAGAAATCCAGTTAGCGCGATGTCGATGTCCTATCATGTATGCTCCTGCCTCTCGCATTTGGCGCGCGCTCGCGCTCCTATGGATGGGGCTCTTCAGTAACACGACGGACCACTTACTCCTTCTACGGATGGCTCATCAGGTTTCTGATCATGTCACCAAGCTCGCACATACAGCTTGTCTTTTGTGATGGTGCGCGGTGGAACCTGAACGTAGTATCTGATCTCTTTTCTCAACCAGAGTTCACAGAGGGCATCGAATCTGAGCCAAATGCAAAGATGAAATCCGTCCTGTATCGCGCATACGTCCTCTCTGGAAGTGGCGGGTGTATGCTATGCCTCAATATTTCGACTGCGCAAGTACATAAGCGTCTGCGTGAGACCAACACCCACACAAGGTTGTTGGACCAGGTGCGCTCCGTATGACTGCTTCAAAGTGTGTGTGCTCATATTGCGCCTTCGACAAGTCACTTCAGGTCCCGGGTCAGCCACTCTGAACCTACAGCGGCGAGGCCTTCGAAAATTGCAGTGTCTACACAAGACACGACAGAATCCGTACTGCAGATCGGTCAGCCACTTGCAAGGCGGCTTACACGCTAGAACGGAGGTCTACATACTACAAGACGTCATAGAACTTGTACCTCAAATCCGTCAACCGCAAAACCTTCACCGTGGTAGGCAGTTGTGAAGTGGCTGCGGAGGCGAACATCTCCTGTGAGCAGCCTATAAGGACTGGCATTTTCCTTAATCCATCCTCGTGCGTGGTTTCTCAATCCTCGACCACATTTCTATCCCAGCCTACCGTCGCTTTCTCAATTTCGTCTTCGCTGTCTTTACCCACAATGGTCGCCTTCAAGTACTCTGCCGCCCTCGTCACCTTCGGACTCTCGATCTGCACTGGTGTCGGTGCTCGTAATATATGTTGGTGCTCGCAGTGGCCGCCCCTTCCCACAACGTCAACTGACTATTCTTGTCAGTTGCACCCCGTCGCCCTGAATGCGGCGTCGACCCCGCGGCCTCGTCGATCATCACCGTGACTTCGACAGTGACTTCGACAGTGACCGCAACCCCGCGCACACGCCTCGCCAAGCGTACCACCGACGCCATCACGACTATCACCGACACGACTACCACGACTACCACGGCTACCGACACCACCACCACAACCACCACGTCTATCGAGACGTCAGTCACGTCGTCATCCTCTGACTCGGTTATATCCCCGTCGGCCCCGTTGGGCAACCCGTACTTCAGGCCTCATTCGACCAGAACCCCTCGCTCGACGGAGACGGCGAGCTCGACGGGATCCCTGCCGTCGAGCGTATCGAGCAGCGCTTCCAGCGATGCAAGCAGCGCATCGAGCGCGCTCAGCAGTGCATCGAGTGTCGCCAGCAGTGCATCGAGCGTCGCGAGCAGTACATCAACGGGCGATCTCAGTACAACTTCGTGCGTCTAGTATGGAGTGCGAGAGGATTTACTGGGACATGGGCGTCTCGAATACTTGGTTTTGGGTGATCATGCGGATGTTGCACATATTGTTATTAGCCACAGATATCCAAACGTTGGCGCATGCTGTATTTACGCGTTGGCATTCACCCTACGTATCCTTATGACTCTGCATAAAGGGAATTGGAAGTGGGAGCATCTACTGGGGCGGAGGCTCGGTGCGGCCCGGCCGTACGCGATGCCGCCGAGGTCGCCGATTGTGTAGACTGTGCTCGTCCCCGACAGTCTCCTGCCTGTGTACGTGTACTTGCTTGCGGCTTGTCCGGGCTGTGATGTTACGCGGCGCTCTCCGCACGCCTGCTGTTTCCCTCCAAACCCCACTCTGGTACCCAAGTCCCGCTCGGAGTACCCTACGTTATCTGAGACCTACTTCGCGGCATTATTCCACGCCAACGCAGACTCCGGAGAACAAACGAGAATCATCTCCAGACAACGGGTCGCTCCCGTCTGCAGAACCGTCATATAGGGAGGATGCTACCGCTACCGGTGGAGAACCCATAGCCATGCCCCCACCCCCTTCTGGATCCCCTTCCTCATCGTCCGAGACAGGATCAAGCAAGAATGGGAGTGCAGGCAGCACGGAACAGCCCAATAGCATCCAAGACCGTATGCGGGAGTTGAGTACGGGTGCGCTAAAGGAGATGCGCGTGCGCGGGGACGAGTTCACCGCGAGGGTGGCGAGGACGTTCTCAAAGCTCGGCGCAGAGCTCAACCGCGTGACAGGCTACGAGGAGATCGAGCAGCTGAAGCGCAAGGTGGTCGAACAAGGTGTGCAGGCCTCTAGTCTCGTCTCTGTGCTGCCCCGTCACCAACGTCCTCACTGCGTCAACCCGCTTTTCTCCGCATCCTGCCAGAATCCCGGATACATCACGCGCGTGAGGCGGCGCGCGCCGCAAAGGAGGCGTACGACAGCGCCGTCCTCCAGCGGGCCAAGTCGCAACGCGAAGTGAACGATCTCCTGCAGCGCAAGTCGCACTGGACGGACGAGGACGTGTCGCGCTTCACGACGCTCGTCCGCGAGGACCACGCGCGCGAGCACGACGAGGCGCGCGCCAAGGCCGCCGCATACGCCGCCGAGGACGCGGTCGAGCGCGAGTTCTCCGCGCTCATGCGCGTCATCCTCAACCGCTACCACGAGGAGCAGGCGTGGTCGGACAAGATCCGGAGCGCGTCGACGTACGGGCAGCTCGCCGCGCTCGCGCTCAACCTCGCCGTGTTCGTGCTCGCGATCGTGCTCGTCGAGCCGTGGAAGCGCCGCCGGCTCGCGCAGACGTTCGAGCGCAAGGTGGAGGAGATGGGCGCGCGCACGGAGCAGGCGTTCGAGGACAAGACGTCGGAGCTGAAGGGCAGGATGGACGAGCAGGCGAGGGTGCTCGCGGCCGTGCTGGAGACCGTGCACCTCGCGAACCAGGTCGACGTCGGCGAGCTCGTTGCGCTGCAGCGTGGAGTCGGGTTGGGGCCAGCAGACGACAACGAGGAGGCACAGCCGGCACTATCGCACCCGCACGGAGAGCGAATATCTGGGGCGCTGCCGAAACCTCGGACAGATGGGGAGATGGTACTGGTCATGACGGCAAGTGCTGCCGCAGCGGGGCTGTTCGGCTGGCTAGCGCGTAGTTGGTTTGGATGATGCTGCTACCGGTGTAGAGCGACATGCGTAATAGATCAGGTTCGTAGCATCCTCTTGGTTTCGTACTGCTCAAAGGTCGCGGCGTTGGTGCGAGCGTTCAATCCAGCATACTCTGGGCGGCGACAAGTGCGAACAGACGGCCAGACAAGCGATATTGACCCTGTAACGCAAACTTTCGCAAGATGGCATGGCGAGGGCTTCTCCCATCAGCTTCCTTGTCGCCATACTGCGGCATCTCCCTAGGGCGGGACAGCGACTGCCTATATTGTGAAACCTTCTCGCAGTCTGGCAGCAGTCCGTCAGTCCAGACAGATTTTTGTTGTCTCCAAGCCGTCATCTCTGATAGGAATGCGCGTTCTCTGCTCACAGAAGGCACCAACCCAAGTGGCCTTGATATTCTCCTCATCACGCAGCGCGAGAAGGCGTCGTTCACTATGGATCGCCGGTTCACCTCAATCATCTCGTATCAGCCGCCCTGCAGCTACCTCAGGAGAGAGAACGCTCGAGATCCTCAGGAAGCACAACTACGTGATGCAATAGCAGCAACTCCCGCGGGCTGTCACCGTCTGTCTCGCTTGCCAACACGGCATGTCAGCAATCTACGAAGCCAGACCAATCCCTAGGACGCTGGTGAGAACGACGGAGAAAGTTCAGCTGCTATTCGACAGCCCCCGCCGCCGTTCATATGATCGTCGCCTTGCCTTTGCGTCTTCTGTGCGTCATCCTGTCAGCCACTTTCATTCTCAAGGCGATGGGCGTAGCATGCGTTGCGTATGCTTTACCCCTTGACCTTCGTGGCGTTCGGGTGCGTGCCGAATCTCCTGAGATCGCCGGCTATATTGTACGCCCATCCTGTCATTGGCCGTGGTTCGCGGGATAGGGCTATGATCTGCTAGGTTCGACGGGTTCATACTTCCGAACAAGGCACGGATTCTCGGACAGCCCCGCCTCATCAGCATGCGGGGCAATGTGGGTCTGGAGGGAGCTTCGCGGTACGGCAGAGATGCCCTTGCAACGCTTTGAATCCCCACGATGTGCCTTTTGATGGAATCTCCCCCTTGAGGCCCTTGTTCAGTGTCTTGCACAATATCTCCCAGCCTGCGGTTCCTGTTGTGCTGACCTATTTCATTGTTCCGTACCAAAGAGGGAACTCCGACTGCAGTCGCAAGTTCGAGAAGACACCCTACATCGACCGTATCAACGAATGATGGCGTACTCAGCGTCCTGCTGCAACGGTGTGTATTTTCTCTCGCCGGACGGTGCGTCGGATCGCGGTTATTCAATTGACGTTGCCCTGCTGACCCGGGCTCCGTGTGAATCTCTCAGGAGAATTTGAGCGGAACAACGATTGCGGGATTTCAGGACGGATGGTTCTTTGCTCGGTATTGGTATGGGACTCAGCTGCTTGAAGTCGACGATTCGCAACGGCCAGCGGACAGTAAGACACTTTGCAGCGAACTCGGGGATTACGGCAGGGGTGCGTTGTTATCGGGGTAGCCACGGCAGCTTGAGAATCGCTTCCTTACCAGGCGCCCCGGCCTCTGGAGCTGCTCTCCCTGCCGTGTGGATCTGAGGTCGTTGTGGCCCCTTGGCAGTACAAGCACATTATCGACGCTCAATGTCACCAACCGTACGTTGACAGGGGGGACGGCATGTGGAAGCAATGTTCTGCATTGTGATTTCCACTTGTCAGGCAATATCTCCTGCTAACGGCCACTCCACGATACGCGGGCGGTTATAGAAGCCTTGCCTAGGCGTCCAGGAAGCCCTAAGACCGCATGTGCCGCAAACGGCGCCACGCCCCGGATTCCTGCAATTTTATTACGCAGCTCTGGGTGGGATCCACGGGGACGTGCTGACATCCCGCAGCGTAACCTTGCGTGGCATTGCAGCGTGTGCCTGCCAGGTGCTTCCCCTCTCGGAACTTCATGCACTATGCGTGGAGCGGTCCCGAAAGAGGTGAGCTCTCCCTGCGCAACTAGGCCTTCATGATTTGCTGAGTTCGAACCCGATGCAGATTGGGTTCTCGCCTTCTTGTACTCGCGCTCCCATCTCGCTCTGCCTTTTGGTAGCCTTCACCCTTCGCACACCGTAGCATCGGTGAGGGAATCATCAGATGACGGAACGGTGCGAGTGAATCAAGTGTTGTAACAGGTGCGTCTCTGCATTGCTTCTTGTCAGAGTCCAGCCTGTGGAAGCTGATGAAGCGATTGACGATTGACCGGGATGGGTGTAGAGCGAACTTTATCAGCGCAGCTCGTCGACTTATAAGTACTGCTACGTCGCAGCGCACCCGGTACCTCCAGAGCGAAGCGCAACTCCAAGAATACGGCCCTCAACCATGGCAAGTGATCCTTCTCAGCCGCCCGTTTCGAGCGAGACGCTCCTTCGGTCAGTCTATTTTTCCTTCTGTTTCCGGTTCAACGCCGTGTCTGACGAAGAGACCCTTACTAGTATCGGTCCCATCGTGCGTGTCTCCCGGTTCTCCTCTTTCAGTGGGAGCGAGAGAGACCTGAGCCCCTTGAGTCTAGCTTATCGGCGCCCTGCTCTCATGGATGCTCTTCGGCATTTCGATCGTTCAGCTCTGTACGTATCCGTCCACATATCGTGGCATCCTTCATTCCATGTGAACGCCCCCTGGGACGTTTACTGACTAAGTTGCTTCATTTCAGATATCTACCATGTGTCATTCCCCCGCGAGCGCTGGGCCATCTGGGCGTCAGTGTACATCATCTTTGCGCTCGATATCTTCCAGAGCATTGTCGTCGCCAACGAGGCGTGGGAGACGCTCTGCTCGGGCTGGGGGCGTCCTATCAACCTCCAGTTTCCGGGGTGGACATTCACCGCCTTGCCCATCGTGTCCAGCATCAGTGCGTGGCCGTACATGGTCAAAATGGGAGTAGTGACAGCTTATTGCATCCTTTGCCCCGCGTAGTCTCCGTTTGGGTACAGGCATTCTACGCCTGGAGGATACACCAGCTCGGCAAGTGGAGAGTAGTTCCCGTCATTATCATTATTGTCAGTGAGCCTCAGGGCGTTACATTGACCGTTACGATTTCTAACACTCCGTCTGATAGACTTCGCTTGCACAAGCGGGTGGGGCGTGTGCCATTGCGATCTCGGTGCATATCAGCCCCCCGCTGTTCTTCAGATGACGGTCGCTGATTATCATGTCGCGCAGTTCATCTGGCTCAAGAATATCGAGCGCCTGCATGACACGAACATGTTCGCTCGGACAATCGTATGTGCATATGCCCATTGATGTCAGATATCCGCCAACTAGTGTGCATGGTTAGGTGTGGCTGGGCGGCAGTGCCTTCACCGATGTGGTATGCATCATTACTTCGTCACCGTTGCTTAGAAGCTGACAGACAGGCTGCAGACCATCATGACGTCCATGTGCTACCTAGTGCGTCTACCCTCGTGCACGTCAGTCATACTCAGTCAACTATCATTGACCGCCGTCTCTTTTCAGCTTTACAGAGTGAAGAGGCAGTCGATGGCGTTTGAGCGGAGCGAGTTTGTCGTCAGACGTCTTATCAAACTGACGGTGGAGACCGGCTGTGCCTGCGCTCTTTCGGCAGTCCTGGAGCTTGCCTTCTTCCTCGGCATGCCTGAGACCAACATACATTTGATTGTGTAAGTACGCCACGTGCTCCTAGATCCTCTCTGAGCTTTCTGACACCCTCTCTGTTAGCGCGCTGATCCTGAGCAAAGGTGTGCAAGAATGTGACCGGCCGTCCTACCTGCGTTTCTGTCTAACCAAGCTCGATCTGAAGTTTACTCAAACACGCTGATGACGTCGCTCAATTCCCGTGCCAACATCTCTGGAAACAAGAGTCAGTACAGCACATCGACGACGATGGGTTTCAGGAATGTAGGCACGTTTGCCGACGCAGACGATACGTCTCGAGGTGTTGCTATCAGCATTTCACGCGTTACGGACTCCGGAACGGCTGCGTCAGGTACTGCCACCGACGATAAGTTCTCAAGGGTGCGTCAATCTATCCAGTGGAGCTGGTCACAATGATTCACCATGCGTAAGCAGAGTTGGGACGTTGAGATGAACGATGTACCCCCACCCTCCAAGGACGATCGATTGGCCCCCTCCCTCGGTGACACCACCTGGCATAAAGGGCTCTAGGTATCGACGGAGGACTTGCTCATCTAGCAAGCATCGCTCGTTGGTGAGGTGGTTACTTCCTTGGGCATCAGTAATATTTATCTTTGGCTCTGATCGGTCATCTACGGATCTGTTCAGCTGTAGTATGTAGGATAAGCTTTGTTGTAGGTTTCTCTGCAGGCACCGATCTCGACTGATCAATAGCATCAGAAGAATCTGCACAATTCTGAAAACGCAAGCAAGACCTTTCAGAGCTCTCGGAACTGCTCTGTAAGGGAATTTCGGGCGCTTATGCACCGCCACTGAATAGCGCGCAAGGCTTGACAGAACTTATGCGACACGTCGGATCGTACTACCCACGCTGGTTGCACAGAATCGCCATACGTCGCCATAGCTCTTATAAACGATTTCGAGATAGCAGGGAGTGTCCCGCTCAAATTTGGAAAGAACCAAAGCACGAGCGCTGCGGGGTGCCGACCGCAATTGGCGGAGCGCGCCATTTTTGAGAGTTCAGCACTCAGAGATCGTCAGCTCCACTGATGCTACGTCGCTTCAGATCGTCGGCGGAGGACTGCCTAGGACCGCCAGCATGATGCGAGGTGATGATTGAGCCGCTCACTTGCCCTTCGCGCAGATAGCCGTGGAGAC
This sequence comes from Dichomitus squalens LYAD-421 SS1, assembly GCF_000275845.1. Lineage (NCBI taxonomy): Eukaryota > Fungi > Basidiomycota > Agaricomycetes > Polyporales > Polyporaceae > Dichomitus > Dichomitus squalens. The sequence continues at coordinate 811,335 of NW_006766889.1, forward strand.
CGCCGGTGGGCCTTTTAGCGTCTGATGGTGATGCCTGATATGGAGTCGCAGCGAGGTCGATCGCTCCGGAGTTAGCATCCGCCCTCCGTGATTGGCTTATGATCAAGCTCTGTGCAACGCGCGCCCCTCGTCTTTGTTGCGACATGCAGCTCGTCCCAGGGACGGTGTCCAAGCAATTTATATGGGCGTACCTGCGCCCCGCAGTGAATACCACTACCTCTGCTCCCTCACAATCTTGTCACAGACCACTCCAGCACATGGTAGGGATCTGTGTTGCCGGGCCACATCCCGAAGAAATCGTCTCCACCGATCTCTTTTCGCAACCTGGCCTTCACCTCTACCTTCGCGCCAGCCTCGGCAAAGACTCCTTCCCATAGCTCTCTCCAACTCTCTGGTGAGTGGCATTCCATCGACCAACCGTCGAGGCCCGGCGTCCATAGGCGCTGAATGGTGGTTCCGCCCTGGACGCCGAAAAGCACTGAACCCGGAAGCGGGGAAAGCAGACCGGCGAGAAGCTGCGCGATGTGGTGCTGCTGGGGGTAGGAAAATAGATGGAAGAACGCGCCGGCAAAGATCGCTGAGACGTGCCCATGAAGCCCGTTCAGTGATGTTAGGGAAGAGAGAGACGGACGGGTCTGGGCAGGGGAGGAGGACGTAGGGAGAGGCGCAACAGGAGAGAGGAATGCGGGGTCTAGGATGTCGCCTTCGAGGAAGTGCGCGGGAAAGGTGGCGGGAGTCGACCGGAACATCTCGTGCCCAAGACTCCAGAAGTCCTTGTTCAAGTCGCATGCGACTATGTTTTGTGCGGGGAAGCCGTCCAGAGCTGCTTTACGGACATCGTTCCCAACTTTCGACAGCTTCAGCAGACGAAAAATCGTGCAAAGTGAGCCCACACTCACAACAGCAGCCCATATCAAGGAGCACTGCGTCTGGTCGTTCCCTTCCTAATCTCAACAGATCGGGGTAGGCTGGCAAACGCGCCATTTTCAGTCGCATGAACTCGAAGATGCGAATATAGGGATACTGGTATCTCTAATGGACTATCGTATATCAGAGTGCTGTATATGCTGAACGGCTCTACGGCTACCTTGAATGCCTTCGCCTGGACCGAGATGACATGTTGTTTGAGCTCCCGATCACCGTCGATGCCAGTCACGGCTTTCATGAATTTTGTTTCCTCCTCGTCTGGGTCATACAACGAGTCGTCCAGAGGGTGGTCAGACGTTTCCGCCATGAGCGTGTCGACTGCGTGCCAGTTGCCTCGAGAGCGCGAAGTCTGGTGGAGCACAACTTCGTGTAGTGCGCGACATGCACAGTACGCACTCGAAGGGTATATAGCTATCTCAGGCCCATCTGAGGTAAGAATGACACATCGGACGCGTCGATGGCTCTGATATACCGGGGTGCGTGTGGCCAGCCCATGGCATATCATACGAGCGAGGCGCACAGCATGGCGCCCTATGTCCCCAGCTCTCACACGGCGGATCACGGAGAAGGCCACCGGAGCTTTACAGAAGGACAGACTAGGCACCATTCACCAATGCATTCGAAACGATGTTTATACACCTATGAAGGCATGCGCGGTGCAACGGGCTCAGAACATACCTTTGGAACACCGGAGGAGGTCAGCATCTCTTGTAAGAGCCGAGGGTGGCTCTTGGAACGGCGATTCTGAGCGGTTGCACATGTTGCGCACGAAGAAGCAGCACGAGGGAAGAAGTCAACGCGACTGATCAGAACAGTCGGTTGGCTGTACCTGCCTATCTCGGTGTGACCATAGTTGATTTCTGTCGGAACACACGATGTAAAGAAAAACACGAAGAGTAAATTTATCAAGGGTTGCTCAACGGATGGAGAATTACTCGATGGGAGAAGTTTGCCTTAGGACAGCAAGACAACTTACAGCATGTCGCATCACTGACTTCCGGGTCTCTTCAATTCTGGCTACTGTGCGAGGTTGTTGCGTAGCTGAGGTACTGAGTCGTCAGCGGGCTTATCGGCCTACGCATGTCCGACTACTAGGCGCTTTCCACGATTCCGCGACGAAGTGCAAACTCTTGCTGAGGTCGGAGAGACAGATGAAGCATGACAGCCATCAGCGAAGAAGTTGAACTAGCAAGAACGGGGCTCGCTATGTATGTCGTATGGGAGCGTCGGTGCATCAGTTGAGCCGGCACATGCCGGCGGCATGCGAATGCGCGCCTGGAGATTGTTTGTCTTAGTTTGGAGGTTTGTTTACCTGCGAGGGCTCTGCCGACCCCAAGTTGCCACCGATCACCATCATGCGCCAAATGCTAGCTATTCTGCAAGAGGCAAGGTAGCGTCGCAGTATAGGCGTCGAGGGTATGGCTTATACTGGATCCAGAGCAACTGGCTCGCATACGCAGGGTCTTTCACTTCCGACTGATGCCGCGATACGGCATGGCTTCTGCCGCTAAACTGTTGTCTTCCGCTTCGCACGGGCTGGCAGCCAGCAGGGCCATCGGTCCTGACTTACGTACCAACCCCACCTTCTCTGGCCATGTTCGTCCGGTATTCCGGATGGACACCCCAGGGTCAGGCCACCCCCGCCTATTCGCGTCGTCTGAACGAGTTAGATCGCTCCTGCGGTCTAGTCGGTGAGTTGTGGCTTGCGCGTTCATCATTGTGCCTCGCGATAGTCTCACACACTGTGGACAGGTCTCAAGGAGTGCCTTACGTTGTTACATCGGCCTACACTGCGCCAACACGTCCAAGGTTAGGTGGCGGTAGTGTCCAAATTTCTGTCTCTCGCGTCACGACCCAGATCAAGCCGGGCCGGCAACTTCACGCTTATAATTAGCCCTCGACACAACTTGTATGGGTTTGAAGGCGCAGCACAGTGTGGTGGCGTCTCTATACTTATAGGCAGGACTTCCCCACTGCAGTTAGTCAAGTGTACGTCGGCAACCTGGGCTATTCCCGCAGTCCGTGGCCGCAAAGAGTCTCAATCTTCGAGCTCGCCGCAGTCCACCGCAATGTTCTCTTCACCTCTTCTTTGCCTTTACGTGTTCTGTATCACGCATGTACTCGGTGCCATCTTCGAAAGCCCGACACCAGAAATTCTCAACAGCAAGTATGACATCATCATCATTGGTGGTACGCCTCACGCTAGTCGTTGTTTCGCATGGTCGACAAAACCGCTGATGTCACCTATCCACCGAAGCGGGTGCTGGAGGTGCGGTAATGGCCAACCGGCTTACTGAGGACAACAGTACAAAGGTTCTGCTCATTGAGGCGGGCGGAAGGTCAGTCGAAGAACTCCAGGACGATGTTCACCAGCTCACAATCAGATGCAGTGATTTCATGAACACCAATATCTTGGCCCCTGGTCTTGCCACCAGTCTGTCGCGGTCAAAATTTGTATGTTTATGCACCCGTGCTCGCGTGTGGCATCTAGAATCTATTGTTCTAGGATTGGAATTTCACGACGACCCCTCAAGTCGGTCTCAACAATCGTTCCGTACAGTACCCGCGAGGATTCGTTCTAGGTGGTTCGACAGCTATCAGTGAGTGGGAGCGAGAGCGATCTTCATGCTTGCTAAAATCGGGTACGATAGATCTAATGATATACAGTCGGGGTACGATTGACGACTTCAATCGTGTCGCGAACGTCTCTGGGGATGAGGGATGGTCCTGGAATGAGATGCTTCCGTTCATCTTCAAGGTTCGTTTTCTGCATCCTCTTCTACTGCTTCAACGCCCCAACGTATGCGAGTGCTTCTGTAGGTCGATAACATGACCACTCCTACAGACGGGCACAACACCACCGGCCAGTTCAATCCAGCGTTGCATAACACTGACGGTAAGTTTCTGTCCCAGGTGGTCAGCTGCCTTTCTGACAAATAATATCAGGCGTAGTAGATATCAGCGTTCCGGGGGTATCCCTGGATATTGATGCGCGTGGACTCAATGCGTCTCAGGAGTTACCAGATGAATTTCCATTCAATCTCGACTACAACTCCGGAAACACGACTGGTTTCAGTGAGTCGCCCCTGTTTTTGCCCTTAGAACGTCCGTATGCTTATCGCAATAGGTTGGACACAGGCAACTGTATGTGTCAGTGGTCAGGAGTCTTTGCAAAAATCTGATTACGAGCCTAGATCCATGATGGTCGGAGAACTACCTCGGCTACGTCCTACCTCGCGGAAGCATTCAACCGAACTAACCTTGATATCCTCGTCAACACTCGCGTCACGAAGATCGCGCCCGTTGGAGAGGTCAACGGAGTCCCTGACTTGCGTAGTGTTCAGTTCGCGCAATCTGCCAATGGTCAGCCTACACAACTCGTTACCTACCCTTACTGACATAATGGACACGCTTTAGGTACTCTGTACACCCTCGAGGCCGCCGAGGAGGTTATTCTCTCTGCTGGCGCAGTGCAGTCCCCTCACATTCGTGAGTCTCTCCATAGTATCAATAGATTGCCTTCCTGACAGCAATTCGCCACAGTGATGCTATCGGGTATCGGCAACAAGGACCACATCTCCTCTTTTGGAATCAAGACACTCGTCGACTTGCCTGCAGTTGGCACTAACATGCAGGACCACGTCTTCCTCGGCAACTCCTGGCTGGTCAATTCAAACTTCACCCTGGACGACCTTCACCGAAACGCCACGCTCTCCGCTGAGCAATTGCAGATTTGGGAAGTCAACGGCACAGGTCTGATTGGTCTTCCTCCGACGAACCAATTCGCCTGGCTCCGAGTGGACCCTTCCGTGTTCCAGAGCCTGAACGCAACGGATCCGAGTGCCGGGACGACGTCCGCGAACTTCGAGATGATCATCAGTGTATGTGCCTTACAGCTCGTAGAACTTACGAGGCGGTTGCTGATAGACTCGCGCCCGGACAGGATAACTTCGCCTCCAAGCGCGTCGCGCTTCCAGCTGAAGGACGTTTCCTCACCTTTGTGACCAACGTCGTCTCGCCCAGCTCTCGTGAGCCGTCATTTCCCTTAAGTTCTCTCTCATTATGTACTAGTATTAATTGACGTTCCTCGCACACTCTTAGGCGGTAATATCTCTTTGGCATCAGCGAACCCCTTCGACGCGCCTCTCATTAACCCTAACCTCCTTGGAACGGACGTGGACGTTGCAATTATGCGCTCCGCGATCAAGGCTGCGCGTGCGTTTGCCGCTGCCCCTGCGTGGTCTGACTACATCATCAGCGAGTTCGGCGCATTCGCAAACGCAACTACAGACGAGGAACTGGACGCGTACATCCGGGATAATGCGGACACTGTGGACCATCCTGTCGGGACGGTGCCGATGGGTAAGGGGTGTGAGGGGGCGCTCAACGCAGATCTAACTGTAAAGGGCACTGCGGGGTTGAGGGTTATCGACGCGTCTGCCTTCGTGAGCAAATCTATCATTCAGTCAGGTCCGCCCAGGCGCGGTTTACTGATGGATCTGATGTGATTGGTAGCCGTTCGTCCCTTCGGGGCATACGCAAGGTCCCACTTACATCTTGGCGGAACGGGCTGCAGAGCTCGTCAAGGCAAGTCTGGGACAGCAGGAGCGTAGTAGGCATCACCGCGGTGGTAACAAGTACTGAGGCCTCTTGCATGTCGTTCATTTTGAGCATGCCGTCATCTTGAAGACGTGGGTAGTTGGCTCCACATGTCGACAGGAAAAGTATCACCAATTGCGTCCTGTATAGTCATCATGAGAAACTTGTATACACGACCGCTCCAAAGCCAAGGATGACGAGGCGCTTACCTGCTCGAGAAAGTTCGTGACCGCAGCGCAATCTAAAGGGGGTGCGGACGCTTACACGCCAAATGATAATCAAGTACTGTCGGTGTCCGTGCAGAGCGGCGCGGAGGGACATGACAGGGCTTCGGATCTAGGCCGCTGCTTCAGACGAGGTACAGTAGTTCAATTACCGTGCTTGCACAGCCACGCTACGGGGCGCTGTCATAGTCTGAGCTCCGTCTTCTGCCATCCTTCGTCATATCCCAGGAGTACGTACATACTGTAGCACAACGAGGAACGCGGCGCCCTGCAGCGGAATGCCTTGTGCCATGCTAACTCTGCCATTACCGTCTGTTCTTGCCGATGTCCTGCCGATTATGGGCGCGGCGATGTGTTGCTGAGCTGAACGTCGCTCCCAAACATAGAAGGCTGCCGTTCATCACCTTCTATTTCCCATACGGGTATGGCACTGGGAGAATTACAGCATCCCCGCTATTACCGTCACCAGGGGGTGTCGGTCATGTGCCGTCTGTGGCCTCGGAGGGTGGTATGTGAATCTCTCAATGGTGGTAGTGCTTCCGCCGACGCTCAGGATATCTCATCATCAGGCTATCCACCTGGACGCCCGTCGTTCCGCGGGTGTTTCAACACATGCCGAGCAGCAGGTGCAGAAGTCGGCACCCAAGCGCTGAATCTCATTCCTTAATAATGGGTGTCAACTGGTTCGGACGACCTCCTGGGTCCCCCCTCGCAATACGTCGTTCATACGTCCACAAGGATAGCGATGCTGTACAGAAGCGGCTTTCTTGTGCTCGCCTTGGGCGCCACGCGTGTCCTGGGAGCTTTGTTTCAGGGACCAACAGAAGAAGTCCTGAAAGGGAGTTATGACGTTATTGTCGTAGGAGGTGCGCTATGGGTTCTTGAGCTACCGCGCGGAGACGACCTGACAGGTTTGTGAGACAGGCGGTGCGGGGGGCGGGGCCATGGCCTCGCGTTTGTCGGAGGACCCCGATATCCGAGTATTACTCATCGAAGCGGGGAGCTCGTAAGTAATGAAGCTCCTACAGAAGCATACATCCACTAATTTCGGTTGAATGTATGCACATAGCGATATTACAAACCTCAACAGCACAGTCCCTGGACTCGCGAATAATCTCGTCATGTCTGCTTTTGTAGGTTTTGACATATCGCATACACAACTTCAGGCTGAGCCCGTACCTCCACAGGACTGGAATTTCACCACTACACCTCAAGCAGGGTACAACGGACGCTCCATTGACTACCCGCGAGGCTTTGTGTTGGGCGGATCCACCGCTATCAGTATGTCGCTCCTAGGTTGTTTGAGCGTGAGTTCGGTGAAACTCATACTGAAACGCAGACCAGATGTTATTCTGCAGAGGTACCGTTGATGACTACGACCGCTGGGCAAGAGTGACCGGGGACGAGGGATGGTCTTGGAAGTCACTCGCCCCCTTCATCTTCGCTGTGGACCATATGACCCCACCAGTCGACCATCATAATACAACTGGAGAATTTAACCCAGTCCTTCATAAGAATGGTAAGTCTCCGGGAATGTTACTCGTGCCCCGCTTGACCGGTCATCACAGGCCCTGTCTCTATCAGCGTGGACAGCTTGATCTTAGATACAAACACGCGTGTCCTAGAGACAACTCAACAGCTCCCTGACCTGTTTCCGTTCAACTTAGACTACAATTCTGGAACTAGCGTTGGCGTCGGTAAGTGCTCCTTGATTACAGATCACCGATTTTGTTTAAACGCCTGCTTTTGTAGCTTGGAAGCAAAACGCCGTATGTTACACTGCCGAACTTCACGACTAGCTAGCTAATCGGACCACCAGATCCTTAATGGTCACCGAGTAACTTCGGCCACCTCGTACCTTGCACAAGCCATGAATCGCAAAAATCTCGATGTTGTGGTCAATACTCGTGTAACAAAGGTGTTCCCAGTAGGAACAGAGGATGGGAAGCCAGTGTTCCGAGGGGTTGAGTTTGCTCAGACAGCTGACGGTAGCTACTCTTTCTACCTGAATGCGCTTACAGCCACTCAAAGACCCACTCAGGACCCCGCCATACCCTGAAGGCGACTCAGGAGGTCATTCTGTCCGCAGGATCACTCAAGACGCCACACATCCGTGAGTGGATTCCTTCATCGACCACATGCATGTTCAGTTGAACTAAGCTTCCACTAGTGATGCTTTCTGGCATAGGTGACTCCGCACACCTGTCATCATTCGGGATCAAAACCATCGTCGATCTTCCTGGCGTTGGGCAGAATCTTCACGTACGGTCTCTCATTCCCATTGGTCTCGCTTGTCTTACAGGGGACGCAGGACCATGCTTTCCTAGGCAATAGTTGGACGGTGAACTCGACCAACACGCTCGACGACCTGCAACGCAATGCCACCGCCGCCGCAGAGGCGCTTGCGCTCTGGAAGGCCAATGCAACAGGTCCGCTCAGTGTGGCAGCAGGCTCCAGCCAATTTGGATTTGTACGCATCCCGAACGCTACCGCGTTCTTCCAGCAATTCGGCGTGGAGGATCCCAGTGCCGGCCCTACCTCCGGGCACATCGAGCACATTCCTACTGTAAGCTGTGCTATCGTATTGCCCTCACTGTGTGCGCTAGAGCTAATGCGAACTCGATGAACAAGAACTCGTATGTCTCGACCACGGTCCCCATCCCAGCTGAAGGGCACTTTTTCGCCATCATCACTGCCGTAATCTCACCTACTGCTCGTGCGCACTTTCCTCATCCCATGACGTCACGCGCTCACCCATAGGATGTCTGTCAAGGGGGTAACGTCACGTTGAGATCTAGCGACCCCTTCGATGCCCCACTAATCAACCCGGCCCTCCTTGGGAACGACGTCGACCTCGCGATCATGCGCGAGGGCGTCAAAGCCGCGCGTGCGTTCGTCAAGGCTCCCGCCTGGTCGGGCTACATCATCAGCGAGTTTGGGGAATTCGGGAACGCGACGACGGAGGACGCGCTCAATGAGTACATCCGCAACAACTCTGCCACTGTCGACCACCCGGTGGGCTCAGTCGCGATGGGCAAGGACGAGCCTGCGCCGCTTACGCCTGATTTGAAGGTCAGGGGGACGGTGGGCCTGCGGGTGGTCGACGCGTCTGCATTCGTGAGTTCAACTGAGATATTCGCCCTCCAAACGCGCGAGTGCTGACTACGGGATTGTTGGTGTAGCCTTTCATCCCGTCGGGACATACCCAGGGCCCGACCTACATCCTTGCCGAGCGTGCGGCGCACCTCGTTCGGGCCGATCTGAAGAAGTGATGTTGGACGCTGTTCGATCGTGTAATGTATATTGTGCGATCCGATAGATGATGATTTGCATCGCGAGCCCCGTTTGGGTCTACCGACATGGTGCTATGCAACTGGCGTTTCGTAAGAACAATATCTCGATCTGACGGAAACATCCCGGCTGTGATCCCACACATTACGACAGGCACGAGGTACTGACATATGTGGCATGCATTAACGTTGAGCACGAGAGTTATTGTTCCAATCGCAGCCAGTCGATGCTTCGACCGACTGCACTCGGTTGTAGCAGCGTGATCCGATCCCTACGTGGCGCGTTGTGTAGAACGAGTTGCGATTTGACGTACGAGGCGGCTTGGGGAAGAGAGACAGTTGGGGCTAGCTCTGCGGTGGTGGCGGGAAGGGATGCAGACGGAAGCGCTGATTGCGGCATTCGCGGCCGGGTGACGTCTGGATTCTGGATGTGAGAGTCGAGACGCGCCGGCGCGTAGCAACTTGCCCTCGTCCTGTTTACGTCTGCAGGCTCAGATCCCTCTTCCTCGTCGCCATTCCCCCACGCTCCCACCGCCATGGCCAGTGGCGCACATTATTCGTCCGAGCCGGAGCAGGACGACGTCGGGTTCAGCACAGTGGGAACAACGCCGACACCCAGTGCAGTCCAGGGTTCCAGAGGGCCGCTGTACCGTACCGTGAGCCACAGCTCTCAGTGGTCCGTCCCCGAGACCCCCTCCCATCACCTCCAGGGTACGTCCTACTTCACACAGCGCCCCGCATCGCCCACCCCACGCCGCGTGCACTCCGCGAACCCCAGTGCTGCCGGCAGGAACGTATCCATTAGCTCGACCACCAGGCGGAGAGGCGCGCGCAGCACGAGCGTCACAAGTTCGCATGCCACGACGAGAGGGTACAACGATGACGGGCAGCCCCTCAACGAGGAGAACGAGGATGTGTCGGGCTCTGCTGATGAGCACGAGGACTCGTCAGGCGAGGGCACTCCGCAAGCGGGTGACGGACGCGCGGCCGATGACGATGAGGACGAGGACCGCGAGGAGGACCCGATAACGCTCAGGGACAGGCAGTCGCTCATCAATGTCGAGCATCCCTTCGGTCTGCCCATCTGGAAGCCGGCGTTGTACAAGAAGCAACGTTCCGTGACCAAATACGCCGACCAGGCGCTGCATTCGATACCTAGTGCTCAGGCGGAGCGCCATCTCCTGCCAGGCAACATCTTCTGGCTTGTCGCGTTTGGGTGGTGGCTCGCTGTCAGCTTCTTCGCCGTCTCAGCTTTTCTCTACCTTATTCCCAAAGGCGGCCGACGCTTCTCGACCCTCATATTCGGTCTCGGATGGTACATTGCATGGCCCTTCGGGAAGTACGTAGAGGGCGAGCTCGGCGCCCTCCCTGATGATGAGGAACAAGGTATCCCCCCCGGCTCTGCTGCGACAGAGCAGTTCTCTTTCCCCGAGAATGTCCATGCGGCGGGGAGTTCCCAGAATTCTGCCTCTGCACAATCGACAATAACGCCTAGGACTGGCATCATCCATGAGCCCAGCTCAGAGTCTTGGGCTGCAGTACCGACCGCGACGACATCTCTTCTCGGGCGTTCGAATGGCAATTCTTCTCGTCCTTCTGTTCGTCCAGCAAAGTCATACGGCGCCACTGTCTCCGGTGCCTATGGCGTTGATATCTCCGCGGACAAGGAGGCAGAGTACTGGCTAGGCAAGGCATGCTTCTGGCTCGCGCTCATCACGATCATTGCTCCCCTTCTTCTCCTGGTCTCACTCGTGTGCTGGTTCTTCATATTCACCATCCCCATGGCGAGGCTCAACTGGGCACTCATCAAGCACCTCTACGAGCATCCAACGTCAATCCGCTTCTGTGCAGCGCCGATAATCCCTATAGTCCACGAGGACGAAGTTGTACGTGAGGGTGAGGAAGGCCGAGATGTGGAGGCGACTCCGGTAGCCTTCAAGCATGCCAGGTTGTCCGCCGGCCAAGCCGCCCCGTCCGGCTCACCAACCTCAACCGTCCTTCTGTGTACCTACAGGGCGTGGGGTTGGAAGTACTACAAGTACACGGTCGGTGGTGTCAACATCATCTTCGTCAACCTACTCCCATTCGTATTGTTCGCTATCTTAGACGGCATTGTCCTCCTGCCTCTGGTCGAGCGTCGCGAGCATCAGGGAAAGCACGTTCCTGCCTTCCTTGCCTTCATCACCTCTCGTGCACTCATCTTCGTGATGAGTCTGGCGTCCGTCATCCCGCTTTCGTACTTCATCGGCATGGCCGTCGCGTCTATCTCGGCCCAGTCGTCCATCGGTATGGGTGCAGTCATCAACGCGACTTTCGGTTCCATCATCGAGATCATCCTCTACGGCATCGCCCTCACGCAAAGCAAGGGCCACCTAGTCGAGGGCTCCATCGTTGGTAGTTTGCTCGCCGGTGTGCTCTTGATGCCGGGTATGAGTATGGTCAGCGGTGCGCTGAGGAGGAAGGAGTTGAAGTTTAACGCGAAGAGTGCCGGCGTTACCAGTATGCTGCTCATCATGGCGTTCATCGGTACCATCGCTCCGACCTTGTTCTACCAGACATACGGCAGTGTGAGTAGCTTCGTTCCAAGCACTCCATCTTACCGCTTGCTGAACGGACTCTGACAGTTCGAGCTCATCTGCGACGGATGCTCGTCTCACGACGGATCGTCTTTGACCAAGCCTTGGGTTTGCCAGCACTGCTATTACAAGCACCCTGATCCGGTGGATGACCCCTTCTATCAGTCCACGGTCAAGAGTCTGATGTTCTTCTGTGCTGTTGTGCTCCTTCTCGTAAGTCGCCACATCGTACGTATGACACATAGATGCTGATTTTTGCAACCTCTTCGTAGTCGTACCTTATTGGTCTGTGGTTCTCGCTGCGCACACATGCCAGTCAGATTTGGCAGAACCCTCAGCAGCTCTTGCAATCGCATGAGATCGTCGCTCCGAACAGCCGTCTATCCCTGTACCATCGCCTACTCCCTGGCAAGCACAGCCTGCACCACAAGCCCAGCATTATAACTACACACACAGTCGACAGCGAATTACCGTCGCGGAGCGAGACCCCGGTTCCTCGCATAAACGAGCCCATCACAACCTCCGAAGCACAACCATCGACTGTGCACCCTACTGTGCCTTCTCCTCTCGCCCATACAGGGGTCGCCCGTCGCATCTCGTATGCGAACCCGCCGGCCGTCAACGGTCCAGGATACACTCCCATCATGGAGAGCGTAGACCATGCAATCAAGGACTCAGGCATCCAACCACTTGAGCTACCAGGTAGCCTCACCACGGACGAGTTCACGCGCGCCGTCGCCGTCGCCACCGTGAGCGCGCTAAGGCACCAGAACCAGGCGCGCTCGCCTGCGCGGCTGCGGACGTCGGGCGCGGAGATGGATGCGGGGCATGGAGGGCACGACGCGCCGTCGTGGAGCCGGACGACGAGTGCGAGCGTACTATTGGCTTGTACGGCGCTATATGCGATCATCGCTGGTGAGTTTACCTATCTCGTGGCTTGATGCACTCCTCGACCATGCGAGCTGACTGAATCTGGGTATCGGGGAATGCAGAGATCTTGGTCGATGTCGTCGACGTCATCCTGGAGGGCTCTGGGATTGACGAGAAGTTCCTCGGGGTCACGCTGTTTGCGCTTGTGCCGAACACGACGGAATTCATGAATGCCATCTCGTTCGCTATGAACGGCAACATCGCGCTTAGGTGAGAGCATTTGCTCTTCCAGTGGTTGTGCCCTATTGACATCGCTACCAATCAGTATGGAAATCGGGTCTGCGTACGCGCTCCAGGTCTGCCTGCTCCAGATCCCCGCCATGGTCGCTTTCTCTGCTTGGTACGCCCCGGAGAGGATGGGGTCTGTTGCGGAAACTTTCACGTGAGTGCCCTCTGTTCGCTTGTTGTCGGCTGGCTAACCTTGAGTGCAGGCTGATTTTCCCTCGTTGGGACATCGTCGCGATCATCCTGTCGGTGTTCTTGATGACCTACACCTACATCGAGGCAAAGAGCAACTATCATCGTGGTAGCATCCTCATCCTCTCCTACCTCGTGTTGTTGTCCGGCTTTTACTACGCGCCGAACCGTTCCGACGAGGACGAGTTGATGGCTGGTTGGTTCCAGCCGTTCGCGCAATCACTCGGCTCATTCTTTTCTCCTCGCTGAGCTGAGCAGCTCAGCTTGACCTTAAACATACACACATCCCCATGCCCTCGTTGGGTGATACATATACCATGATTCGTTACCGCGTCACGATCTTCGACTTGCCAAAGTGTTCCCTCTCTTCCAGGATTCGACAACCCCAAACCATACGTTATGCTTTGTCTCCGTACATCCGATGCCGATCCTCGTCTCTCCCTCTCAATAGCTACATAATCGACCGTCTCGCAAGTCGATTGGACAATGCAGTCATGTCGCTCTCACAGCTTCACATCACCTCGTAGTTATGTATCGCCAATGTATCCGGACTAATACTTAGCTTTTCCGCGTACGATCCCTGCCAAGAGGCGCCCCAATGCTTGAGCGCTTGAGTTGTGACGTAAATGTGTGCTCGGCTCAAAAGTCAGCAACTTACTGCGACTTTCACATTGATACGGAAAACGCGTTTTGCGTGAGCCCGGCGCTCCTGGAGACGCCTGATGATCACGGGATGCAAACGCTGGAAACTGTGACACCGTAAATGGGTGTGTGACTCACCAGTTACCGGCAGGCCCAGATTGCCCCAGTGTTTCCGGTGCTCATACCAAAAAGCATTCAAATAAGGTGTTGGTAATCAAAGACATACTCTTTTCGCTAAAATGGTGAATATGGGGCTCTGGTAGAAGTTTGGGAGAAATCCATAGGAGCTACGTGACAGAGTTTGGCTCTCAAAGCGCCCTACAGACGCTGGGCTCGCAAAAACGCGTTTTCCGTATCAATGTGAAAGTCGCAGTAATGCTAAATTTCGGAACCGCACCTTGAGAAGTTGGATCCAGTTAGACTCATACCGTCTAGTTGAAAGAATACGCTTGTCGCTAGCCTTGTTCTGCTGACTCTGCTCTAGTCTCATCACCGTTACACCGTTGAGCACACCCCTCGTCTGTACTTGCTCTCATGGCAGCTGCAGAGGCCTTGGACGTGCGCAATGTTACGACGATTGGCCATGTCGACCATGGTAAGACTACGATGATGGATGCCCTCTTAGCGGCCAACAACATCATCTCGACCCGGATGGCCGGTAAGATCAGATATCTCGACAGCAGAGAGGACGAGCAACAGCGGGGGATCACCATGGAAAGCAGCGCGGTTTCGCTGAGGTTCAAGGTCATGCAGAAGGGTCCTGAAGGAGGTACGTGCGCGATTGCAGTACATGCACGTAATCCCTTTCATGATTGCAGACCCTGTCCCGAAGACCTATGTCGTCAATATGATTGACACCCCTGGACATGTCGACTTCTCGAGTGAGGTCTCGACCGCTTCCCGCTTGTGCGACGGTGCCCTTGTCCTCGTCGATGTAGTTGAGGGTGTCTGCACGCAGGTGAGTGCCTGTATGCAGCTTCGCTTGAAGTGACGACCGCTGTCTGACTGGTCACGCTGCGTAGACAATCACCGTGCTCAGACAGGCATGGCAAGACAGACTCCGACCCATCCTGGTCATTAACAAGTTTGATCGCCTCATCACTGAGCTCAAGTTGTCGCCCATCGAGGCGTACCATCACCTGTCGCAGTTGATTGAGCAGGTCAATGCCGTCATGGGTAGCTTCTTCGCGAGCGAGCGGATGGAGGACGACCTTCGATGGCGGGAAGAGCGTGAACGCCGACTGGCCGCTAAGAAGGAAGCTCATGCGGAAGAAGTTGACGCGACCGTGAACGAAGAAGATGAGTATCAGGAAAAAGATGACGAAGACATCTACTTCGCTCCTGAGCGCGGTAATGTTGTCTTTGCGTCCGCGATTGATGGATGGGGGTTCCGTATCGGCAAATTCGCACATCTGTACGCCGTGAAGCTAGGCATCAAAGAGAAGAACCTGCGGACGGTACTGTGGGGAGACTTCTACCTGGATCCGAAGACGAAGCGGGTCGTCAGTCATAAGCACCTTCGCGGTCGGTCGTTGAAGCCACTCTTCGTGCAGTTCGTGCTGGAGAACATCTGGGCTGTGTACGATGCTGTAGCGTTGAATCCGTATGTATCAATATATCTCCTTCACGCCATAGACGCTCAACTGAGGGACTTGTGCACATGTCTAGGAACCCGGACAAGGTCGCTAAGATCATCACAACGCTCGGACTCAAAATTCTCCCTCGCGACCAGAAGTCCAAAGACACCCGTCAGTTGCTTTCCCTCATCTTCTCCCAATGGCTCCCGCTCTCGACATGCGTCATCCAGACCATCGTCGATATCGTCCCTCCACCTTCGGAAGCGCAACGCACTCGCATCCCGAAGATGCTCTACCCGGACCTCTACGAGCCAACTATCGCACCGAAGGACAGGCTCGAGGAGGTGCTGTACTCGTGCAACGGCAGTGACGACGCGCCCATGGTCGCGCTCGTCAGTAAGATGTTTGCTATCCCTAGCACGGAGCTGCCCGGGAACAAGAAAAAGTCCCTCACAGCTGACGAGATGCGTAGCCGTGCGAAGGCCACCAGGGAAGCCCGCGCTGCTGCTGCTGCTGCTGCGACGGCGGCTGCCTCTCCGGAAAGTGCGGCGCCAGAGTCATCTGTCCCGCTCGAGGAAGCGATGAACAACGCACAGCTGAAAGACAAGGAAGAGACGGAGAAACTGGAGACGGAAGACGAGGGCGAGACACTACTCGGGTTCGCACGCATTTACTCAGGCACGATTCGTGTCGGGACAACGATCGTCTGTGTCCTCCCCAAGTATACCTCGACGCTAGGGCCTGCGCATCCGCGCAACAACCAGCACTTGGTCACCGCGCAGGTCAAGGAATTGTACACCATGATGGGGCGGGAGCTCGTGCCTGTGGAAAGTGTGCCTGCCGGAAACGTCTTCGCGGTGAGGGGTCTGGAGGGCAAGGTTTGGAGGAATGCTACCCTGTGCGCCCCGAGAGCAGCTGGTCTAGAAGAGGTGACGGACCTCTCTGAAGTGAAGGACTGCTTGGCCAATATGGCGGGGGTCATACGCTATGTGGGTCAGCCAGTTGCGGTGCTTTTATGTGGTACTGACGGTCGGTTTCCGTAACAGGCTGCACCCATCGTTCGTGTTGCTGTGGAGCCGGAGCACCCTGCAGACATGCCTAAGCTCATCCGCGGGTTGAAGTTACTTGCTCAGTCCGATCCGTGTGTGGAAACGTTCCAGCAGCAGACAGGAGAGCACGTCATTTTGACCGCGGGGGAGCTGCATGGCGAGGTGGGTGACATCGTACCTTGATAACCCTTGCGTCAGTGTGCTCATGTCTAGAACAGAGGTGTCTGAAGGATCTTCGAGAGCGCTTTGCGAAAATTGAGATCCACGCGTCAAAACCTATCGTACCATTCAGAGAAACAGCTGTGAAAGGTGTTGGTGAGTGTAAACCAGAGCTATCTACAACTCAAGCCCTCATCAACCATCTCAGATATGCCGCCTCCCAAGGTTTCGGGCGCGAAACGCGGCACTGTCCACGGTGCTGCAGCCCAGAATCTAGTCCGATTCACCATCCGCGCATCCCCTGTACCGCCATCCGTTTACGACTACCTCCACGACAATCTCGCCATCTTGCGCCGCATGCGGCTCGAGCGAAAAGCTGAGGGAGCGGACGCGAACAGCGCCATCGAGGGCGAGGACGCGATGGCTAGTCGAGATGAGGACTATGACGTTCAGGGCGATTACATCAAGAAGCCCACCGTGAAGGCAGAACAATTCTGGGATGTGCTCGCAGAGAAATGCAAGGCCGCGGGCGGGGAGTGGGCGGACATCGTGGACAAGATTTGGGCGTTCGGTCCCCTGCGCATGGGGACGTGTCTGTTGATCGACGCGCGGTCTGGGAAGCCGAACTCGTGAGTAATCATATCGTAGTCGATCCTCGGAAAGGATGTTGACGCTGTCTGGCAGACTGAAGCAACAAATGGTACATACGAAGTCGCACGAGGAGATGATGGAACAGGACCCGCTTGCGCTCGCGTTCGACAACTATCTCGAGACTGGATTCCAGCTCGCGACTTTCCAGGGTCCGCTGTGCGCAGAGCCGGTTGAGGGTATGGCGTACTTTGTGGAGGCTGTCACGCTTGACAGGGAAGGCATCGAGCAAGAACAAGGTGTGTATTTCTTCCATGTCGATATTCCTCGGAGACTCAAGAAATGACTGCAACAGCTTCAAATCGGACGGCACACCTGACAGGGTCTCTCATATCTTCCGTTCGAGATACTTGCCGTAATGGCTTGCTGGACTGGTCTCCAAGATTGATGTTGGCCATGTACACGTGTGATATCCAGGCTTCTAGTGAGTGTCAAGCTGATCATGGTTTTCACTTGCGTGATGTTTTGTATCTGACAATGTTTCTCCTAGCCGACGTTCTCGGCAAGGTATACGGTGTAGTTGCGAAGAGGCGTGGGCGCATTGTGGCGGAGGAGATGAAGGAAGGGACAGAGTTCTTTACCGTTCGCTCGAAGCTTCCTGTCGTTGAGAGTTTCGGATTCGCGGATGGTATGTACCAGGATCCTGGGCGTTGGCTTGCCCTCTCTGATCTTGCTATGTGCGCCCGTCATCACCAGATATTCGGAAGCGCACGTCCGGCGCTGCCAGTCCGCAACTGATCTTCAGCGGGTGAGCGTTCTTCGCAGGTCCTGTTCCGCGTTAGAGTCTAGGGAGCTGATGCTATGGCGTTAGATACGAAATGCTCGATCAGGACCCATTCTGGGTTCCAACCACCGAGGAAGAACTGGAGGACCTCGGCGAGAAGGCGGACCGGATTAACATCGCAAAGGCGTACATGGACTCGGTCCGTGAGCGCAAAGGCATGTTCGTGGACAAGAAAATCGTAGAGTTCGCTGAAAAGCAGCGGACGCTGAAGCGGTAGACCGTAGCTCCCGGAGATTGATGTCATCATTTGTAGCATGTGCAATTCCCATACAGATGTATCCTTGCAGAGGTGGTAAACATGTAGCCTAACGCAGCTATTGACCAATCCGGAGGCTCGCGGCGCAATTGTTTTGGGAAGATATGTCAGAAAACAGGGCGTCATTGACTATATTGGGCAACTTGCGCCCGTGTGGGAGAAATGGCAGTGGGCGTACTGCTGCTATGCAGCCCGGTGATCTGACCCCAGTCTCCCTTCATTTACGCCCTTCCCTGGGCTTTCGTCAAGCCTAATTCCCACATGCGACCTCGGTGGAGACCATGTACGACCCACAAACTTCCATGAGCCACGACCAATCTCAGACTGACGACGAGCAGTACACCTCTACCTTCTTCTGCCGCGCTCTCTACGACTATCAAGCCGACGACCCTTCATATCTTCCTTTCCGCCAGGGCGACATCATCGAAGTCCTCACGCGTCTTGAGACCGGTTGGTGGGATGGGTTACTGAACGACCAGCGGGGGTGGTTCCCATCGAACTACGCCACTGTGATTTCCGACGAGGAGGCGGAGGCTGCTCTCAATGATCGCGACTCCCAGGCGTCGCTCCCAGACGACTCCATGGTGGATATGGCACATACGATGTCCCAAGCTCTATCTCAGTCGGACACGGATGCGGATTGGCTGAATGGCGGAGATGCAGATTACGAGGGCCCCCGGGTCGCAGGGTCCAGGAATGGTGGCACTGCCGATGGTGGTGGAACGAAGCATAGTGACTTCTGGGTGCCACAGGTATCGCAGGACGGTCGAGTGAGTCTCCAATACCCAATGCGGTACTTGCGACCGTTTCCTGAGCTCCATGCACATAGATATTCTACGTCAACACGCAGACAGGCCAGCAGTCTGCGGATCTCCCCACCGAAGGCGATGCCGACGAGGACGCTGAGGTCGCTGCGCTCTCGCCCCAGGCTTCGAGCCGTGCGGGCCCGACCACTGCCTATGGTCTTGTGGGTGCGGTTGCTCGCTCACAGGAGATCACCGGGTTTGGTGTTCCATGGAGGACACAAACACCAGAGCCATGGGTAAGGCGTCTGGCTGACGACGGTCTGTCGTATTACTACGTGAACAGGCTTGACGGCACCATCTCCTGGGCCTTGCCTGAGCCGGGTGCCCCGCCCTCTTACAGTCAAGGCGAGTATTCGGGGCCCCTAGCGTCGAAAGGAACTACATCCACATCTTCTACTACCAACACCTCCTCCATCCTACCTGTTTCACGTAGCGACAGCATTAGCGATATCTCACGACTGCGGGCAGGAGCATCCCTCTCACGGACGCGCAAGGAGAGTGAAAGCAGCGCTGACATTCAATCCGATGATTCCGACGTCTTCTCTGCTGGACGCTACGGCTCACGTTCTACGACAGCTGTCGTGAAGAGTGCTGCCAACGGCACTGCGCGTCCGTCCCTGACTGCGACTTCGTCGGCGTCCTCCAATCCGCCAGGCACGGCTGCTCTAGACCTCATCGAGGCTGAGAAGTCCGCAAAGGCACTACAGAACGCTCTATCACCATCTCCTCCTGAGACCGTCGTGGAGTTGTCGGATCGAATCCGAGACTCCGTTGCAGCGGTTTTGCGCTACCTCCAGGGTTCCTCCATCCCTAGGCGACCGGAGCGCTACCAAGAAATTGATCGCTTGGTCGTCGAAGTCGGTACAACAGTCCGCAATCTCCTCTACGTGACCTCGACTCCTACTGGCCATGTCCCAAGCCACCTCTATCCGCGCGACCAACGCGATCCGCGATCAGCAAGCTCGGCACAGACGTTGCAGATTCATCTCAAGGCAGCGCAGCGGAAGGTCGCTGGAACATTATCAAAGCTTGTCCTCTCTACCCTCGCATTGCGGTACGACCCAGGTTTCGCTTCGTCTTCGTCCGATAGACCCAATCGGATGGAGTCAGATGTCTTAGAGCTCGAGCGAGCAGTAGCCACGTTCGTGCAGGAGGTAGAATTCTTGCAGGAGCAACATGGACTGTCGACCTCGCTAGCACGCGTCGGCGGCGGGAAGCGTCTCTTCGGCATCTTCTCTACAACAAACATCGGACTAGGTCTCCCAGGTGCTGGCCTTGCTGGAGACTGGCGGGGATTTGGGTATGTTCCGCTAGACGACGGTACCGACGTTCCCCAGCGGGTGCTGGATGATGACGTTGTCATCGCATTCAAGGCCGGCTTGAAGGCACTCGAGGCTCGGTTCGGTTCTCTGGTCATTTCTTTGAGATATTTGGAGAATTATCCAGGTATGCGAAGAGCTGGTACATTGCCAGGACCCTTGCTGAGTCGCATACATCATAGAACGGGTCTCCCAGGAAGGACAGAGCGCCTCCGCCTACCTCTCATGGACGCTACGTTCACTCTGTGGAGTCAACGTCGCGAATCATGTCGACGTAGACGGGATAAATCCTGACTCAGGTCCACAGTACAGACAGACGGTGGCGAAGGCCCGTCAGCTTGTCCGGACGTTGGAAGCGGCCACACAGGCGTTATACGATGATGGCGCAATCATCTTCATGGCGGTACAATCTCTCGGATACGCCAAGCTGTCTTCCCAACACGATCGCGCAGCTTTCGTGAACACTATCGAGACCGTCGCTCCCATCGTTCGGTCCAACTACGTCTTGATCGCACAAACTCTGGACTCTCTACTCACGATTGGTCAAGTGCAGTCGTCAATTAGCCAGGGAGTCTATCGACAGTCGATCCAATGGCGGGCCTCGCACATCAATCTAGAGGACAGCGCTGTAGCGACAGTCCCGCAATTGGCGGACAATGCACCAGTTGACAATGGTGTAGTCGGCATCGAGGCGACGCCCGCACCACCAAAGACAGGGATAGCACAAGCTGTATCGATCACTTCAGAATCGACGCTATACGGCAACGCGAACCACCAGCCTTATAAGCTGTCTCTGGACGCCTCGGAGCTGTTAAGGACCGATAGCACCAGCGAGACGGACGCGAGGGAGAGCACGCTCATAGGACCACCCTCTCCCGAGACGGTGTCACCGTTGGACGAAGGCCTTCTCGCATTTCTGGACGAGGACGACCGTAAGTATTTCTCCGCGTGGTCTCGGTGCGGCGATACAGACTGATCATTCACTGGCAGCTATACTGATGGGTAAATCCCCGTCGCGAAGGGGCGCCAACAAGCTCGTGAAGCTTCTCGGCGAGGCACCCAAACACTACATAGACACCTTGAACGCAGGGAAGAAGCCGTGGTACTTGCGTACGAACTACGATCAATCCACCATCCTCATCGATCCCGACGGGCAAGTACGTGCTGGCACGCCGGCAGCATTGGTTGAGCGCTTGACACATCATGAAATGATGGGTAGGTACTGTTTCCTATGCTCTCTACGTGATGACTGATCGAGGCCGCTTGCAGACACGGCATTCACGAAGAACTTCATGATGACGTTCAAGTCGTTCATGACAGTGAATGACTTGTTCGAGCTGCTGACTCAGCGCTTCTGGATCCCACCCCCTCCCAACTTGAAACCGAAGGAGCTTGAGGAATGGACTCGTATGAAGCAGCAAATTGTCCGCACGCGGTGAGTGCCCAAGTTCGTTTCGCAGAATCATAGCTCAGGACGGTATCCAGCGTATTGAACATCCTGAAGACATTGGTCACCGACGACGACATCTTGGAGAAAGATGATGTCTACATCCTCAGTCGCATCAAAGAGTTCGTTTCCGGAGAGGAGGTTGTGACTCTTCCGGCAGCTAAGCAACTGCTCATCCTCATTGAGCGCGCCGTGAGTCTCGAACTCCTTAACCGCCAATAGCAGTGTTGACATGCTCTCGACAGCAACGCGGCGGTGATGCACCCATCAGGACTACATACACGGTCCCTCTGGCACCTCCGGCCCCTATCGTACCGAGGACGTCAAAGAAACTCAAGTTGCTGGACGTTGACCCTCTCGAGCTCGCACGACAGCTCACACTCATGGAAGCTGCGCTGTACAAAAAGATCCGGCCTGTGGAGTGCTTACAGAGGTCGCGAGAGACCAAACCTGGCAAGACCGCAGATCACATCACCACGATCATCCAACTCAGCAACAAGGTAAGACACTCAAAGCAGCACCCAGAATTTTGCCTGGTAATCATGACGAACAGATCGCGGACTGGGTAGCTGAGACGATCCTGGCGAGAGAAGACTCGCAGCGACGTGCACGGATCATAAAGCACTTTATCAGCGTCGCTGATGTGAGTATTGCTAATTCTCGTGATCGCGCTCCTGAGGCACTAAACCCCACTCTGCAGCGATGTCGCACACTGCAGAACTTCTCATCCATGACTGCCATCGTTTCTGGTTTGAATAGACCTCCGATCCGTCGACTGAAGCGAACGTGGGAGCAAGTCAATGCGAAGTTCCTGTCGCAGTTGCAGATCTGCGAATCGACCGTAGACACAAACAAGAACTTCAATAATTACCGTTCCACTTTGGCAAGGATCGCCCCCCCTTGTGTTCCCTTCATTGGTGCGTGGCTCCAGTTCGATGATATATATTAATCAGCGCTCATGTGCGGTAACAACAGGGGTCTACCTCACCACCCTAACGTTCATTAACGACGGCGCGGGGGACAAGCTCTCTGGTGACATGATCAATTTCCGCAAGCGACAGAAAGCCGCGGAAGTCATCCAGGACATGAAGCGATGGCAAGCAGCGCCCTACAACTTTCAGACCGTCGCCTCTATCCTCTCCTACCTTGAAGAATCCTTCCAAACATTCCAGGATGGCGTGGACTATGGCGACCAGTTTTGGAACCTCAGCCTCGAGCGCGAACCGCGCGAGCGGGAAGACGAGAAGATGGCCAGACTGCTCCAGGAAAGCGGCTTCCTGTAGAGCAAAGTGCCGAACTCCACACCTATCTATTTCGCACTGCGACAATCTTCTCCACCTACCCTCCTCTTCCTTCCCTGTGCTGCCTCTGTCCGACCACCTGGGCCAGGCGTTCATGCTGTCCCTGAACGCAGACCTGATAGGCTGTGCCTCGCTGCTCCCTGCGTCTCCCACACCCAGGATGCTCGGCATCTGAAACGACAATTCAGGGGTTCGACGGACACGTGAACCCACCGGCGGAGTTCTGATAGCACACCGGGATTTGCTCCTCTGTAGGGAAGGGCACCTGCCCCACGTGCCGGTGAACGGAACCGCTTCTATCCAATACGGGCCGCTATTGTGGACCCGTCTAGGTAGCCCTTCACCTCCATCGCTTCCAGTCGCATCGGGGTCCTCAGCTCTCATCGCTCGGTCACTAGGAGGAAGCATGCTCTCATGTGGGCGATCCGTATCGGACCGTTCATCTACATCCACGTAGCAACCCACCACTTCTACCGCTAGGCCGTCGGGAGCCCGCGCAGTCGATGCTTCCAGCGATGACTTGACGCTGTGCTCTTACACAGAACGGGAGGTCATTGAGGACAGCTATTGAAGTCCTTGTCGTATCGTGGCTCGCAGACAACATCGTGTGCGATTCATGCAATTGATTGATGTCGAGTCCGCAGAACTATTCCGGATTGACAGTGACCACATGTTCAGTCTATCAGGTCTCATCGCAGTCAGCCCTCACAGTCTAGGAGAGGGTCCAAGTAGTCTGTGATCCATAACCTAACAGACCCAAATCCAACGCGTCGCTTGGGTCGGTGAGTATACACCTGAGATCGGGGATCTTGCGTACGCAATTGATCTGTTAGTCGGTCGTCTGGTCTGTGGTGAACATGCCTGCTTATACTTGGTTGACCCCTTGCTTTTCCGGTCCGAACTGCACGCTATGTTAGGTAGATATTCAGTAGTTCGGATGCATCCATAACGGTGCTCCACGTGTTAGCGGCAAGCCGGAGTCCTTTTAGGCTTTCAGTGAGCAGTCCAGTTCAAGTCAGCGTCATCTCGTTTTGATAAAGTGTGTACCGTAGCTTTGGATTGTTATGATACAATATATGTTACATCGCACTTCGCCCCCTGAGCTGAGGGAACTCGTATGCTTCACCTCCGATCCCCGTCATCTCCTGCGGTAGAAGCAGATCCTGTCCCTAATGCCGTGTTGTCCGACGGTCCTTGATCCGCTCGAGTAACGTACAACGTCCTACTCGACTTCAGGTATGGGCAATCCCGCTGACTTGGCTATCCGCACAACCCTCTCGGCCTACGCGGCGGGGAGATGAAGTCAAGCGAGCCGGATCGCAGCCATCACTACTCACCTGTTTGATCATTGGAGCGTCTATCATCTCCATCCCTCCTCCCTCCAGCTCGAGACCGGCTGCACCCCTGTGAGCGAGATGTGCTTTCTCCATTTGCTTGAGGATGCTTGCGGCGCGAAGGATCTCTGCATTACGTTCAGCAGGAATCGAGGCGCTTCAGAACAACCTCGCTGGAAGGTAGCAAGAGGAAAATAACTTGCCTTTATCACTTGGGACGAATGTGGACTGAATGATGTCCACTTGATTTGGGTGGATGGCTTGCTATATGAGACGATGAATGGCGTGAGACACTGAACAGTAGGGAACAAATCCGTGTATCACCTTCCCAGTGAAGCCGAGGCGCTTCCCGTCCTCACACTCGCTTCGGAGGTATTCGGGATCCTTGTAGTTTACGCAAACCTATCGCAGGCACACTGTAAGTGAGGGCACAGTGGGACAAGGATGCTTTAATTGCTTAGCACACCATATCAATGGCACTGAGCCCGAATGCCTTGGCCGTGACCACGATGTGGGATCGAGTGTAAAGCAGTTCCTGCCGTGTGGACGTGCGAACGATACCCGTGTCCGCACAATCTATCACCACGTCAGCCCAGCTCTTCCTCGAATAAACCGTCCACAGTCGGACGTACAGTCTTCTGCTGCAAACTAGTGTGCGCATCAGCACAATACGCGACTTCGAGCAGCACCCAAAGAGCAGAACATACCAACAGAGCAGAGAGCTTCCCGCCCTGCTCAGGGCCCCAAGCCGACTGCCACGACGCAATCTCGCCGAGATTGTGCATAGCCTTCGCGCTCTCAATGCTTGCGACGATCTGTACGGGAGGCCCTTGCGGATTCCGGATCTTGTGTGCTCGGTAGATCATGTATATGTGCTCGGACACGAAGTGCAGGTCCTGCGCTGAATGAATTTTCGGTAGTACCAGAGTGCGCACACAGGGAAGGCGCATCTAATCAGACGGATTAGCTGCGCCTATACCACCCGTGCGCTATGGCCACGGAACGCACCGCCTGGAGGATGTCCTCCTCAAAGAACGGGGTTACGTTCGAATTCAGCCTCATTGCAATGCGGGAAGGGGAGGGCAAGCTCCCATGACGAGTCTAGCGCATACGAATCAATAATGCCCATTGTGTTCGCCCAAGCTTTAACCTACTAAGAGGAAGTGGGCAATGCGAGACCTCGCACTGGTCTTGTCCGACGGCGGAACGCTATCCTCAAGATCGTAGACTATCACGTCCGAGTTTGTCGTCAACGACTTTTCTAGCATCTTCTCCGCAGTGCAGGGCACTAAACGAGCGTGGCAGGTTGAGTTCCGTTGCCGCAGTATGGTACTATTGTTTACATGTAGTCACGAACCGTATAGGTATGACCGACCGAGATGACCAGGCTGTCCGTCTCTCGCTGCCGCCTTGAGTGCGTGTTCATGCTCCTCAGCAGACCTGCAATCGTCGGCGGTAGGCAGCGAGTCGCAGTCATCGACCGTGCCTGTACTGCCCTGGCAACGTACGGCTGTAGAGGATAGGTTAGCAGCCAAAAGTCTTGCACGATTCACATGGTTGAAAGATGCTCGTATGCGTAAGCGGAGATTGCGCGGTGTAGCTCTGAACATCGTTTCGAGCAATCCGGGGGAGCGGGGGTAGTGGTGGTATGACGCAAAGCTGCTAAACATTCCGGCTAACACCGAGTATGCCGGTGCACTGCCACCAAGGCGTTGCAGTTCTGGGTGTCCGAATCCACCGGAGGCCCAAAGAAGTACTGTGCGTCCGACATCTCCATCCTCATAGTGATTGCGTATATTACAGAGGGCGGACAGATAGAGTACATAACGCATCTGGTAGTGATGTCCATATCAACCACTGGCAACAGAAACAGGCACCGTTGGCGCTCAAGAACGCCCAACCATCCCTGTCCAGTCGAACTTGTCGTACTTTTGCTTGAACCTCTTGACGCGATCTTTGTTTTGTCTGAACTCGACTTTGCGAGGCCTCCGCCACTTACGAGGCTCAATGTCGAGGATGTTTCCCATGATCTCAGCAGCGAACCACCTGGAGAAGGAATCAGCCGCTGACGTTCACTGTGGTCTTGGGGAGAAGAGCCGTCCCCGCTTGCGTCATAGCCCCGCGAGGCGGCTGAATGACGCGGCCAGCGTGGCTCTCTAGCGCGGGGAGGCTGCAACAATCCAAAAGACTAATGCTCACCTAGGGAACTCGCCGCCGCCCTTCTCGCCTTCATCGATATCCTCCTCGCCGTTTCCCGATGCCTCACTGGTCCCTTCAATGACGTGTCCGTAGCCCTTCTCCCCCTTGTAGTCAAACTGCACCATGAAATACGGAAGATTGGGCACCATCGCTCGTCGGAAGCCGCCAGGTCGCGCAGAGAAATCGATCAACTTCTTGTGTTGTGACCATTCCGTTTCGGACATGAGGATGGATTCCTATATCACAGCTATGATTATCATGCCCGTACAATGGAATGAACTGGCGACAAACCTTGAAGTATCCGGGGATCAGCTCGAACTGCTCCCATGGCAGCGGCACACATTCAATGTAAGTATGTTTCTGCGCCTTGATCGATAGGACAGTCTCGTAGAAGACAACACCCTTGTCTTCTTCGGCGAACATACGCATGAGGCACTTCATGAAGTTCTAGAGAATCGGCTAGTCAAGCTGAGAGAACAATGACAAATTGGGTGACTACATACCCGGACTTCGTCCCACATGTCATCATCTCCCTCAAGAGACGACAGATGATGGGGAATGGGCACAATCAAGCAATGACCATCGACAAGCTCCTCGTTCAGTGTACATGATAGGTAGACACGAGTGCCCATAGCGATGATGGGTGCCTTAGGGAGTGAGTCATCTTCCCCGTAGCAGAAGGGACATGACGCAAGGACCTTCATCGTCTTTTTGTAATCTGTGTGTTGAATTGTGAGGTGCAACATCCTCAGCACGACAACTTAAAACAGACCGTTGATCGCAAATTGCCGTTTCATATGGTCCGCTCGCATCTTCTTCCTCGCCAGCTTGTCCGCATTGTCGTCCATATAGTCCATGTCATTCTACCAATATCGTATCTAAGCATCATTCAAATACGAGTGAATTGAGGCAACGCACCTGGAAACCACCATCCGTCATGACAGCTCGCGCGAACTCCGCATCGAGGTTTTTCTGGTCCGCCATTCCAGCCCCGAACTTTTCTTGCCTGAGCATCTCCCCAAGCGTGATATCGTCGTCGTCGGGATCGACACGAATCATCTCACCGGTCTTGGGGTCCCGCTGTTCGACCTTACGAAGAGACGTCAGCTAGCTGTCAACCACTAGCAGTCTACCATGGAATACGCACCTTCGACTTAGGCCTGTGGTTGCCCGGTGGCGGAGGTGCGTCCTGTTTCCCTTGCCCGACATCGTACAGCCGACCATGGATGTCCAGCGTCGGCAGGACTTCCACCCGTGTCCGCACTTTACCCTCCCCCTCATCTCCGCCATTCGCCAGCTTCTGCGCCTCATCATACTCCTTCTCGAGGGCATCCGCGTTCGGCGCGTTCATCAGCTTCGCACGGAGCACCTTCGCCTGCAGCTTATTGAGCGACGACGGCGACATCGCGCGCGCCTTCACACCCGTCGCAGACAGCGATGGCGTCATTGCCGACGGAATGGGTGTCCGCGCCTGCGCGAGCGCACTCCCCGTCGTCTGGCCCAGCCTCGACGGTTCCAGCTTCTTCAAATGCGAGTCGCTTTCGGCGAGCCCAGGAGTAGGTGGCCCGCTCCGGTCCAAATCCGGACGGCGGAACGACGAACTACGGCTGGCAGCACTGCTTGGCGTCGAGAAGTCTGTGAACATGAGCCGCCGCTCGCCCTCAGGCTCCCTCCCCTTCCCTTTGCGATCCCGCTCGCCCGTCCGGGAAGCGCGCTTGCCCTCGCGCTCGTCGAGTATCCGCCGCTCCTCCTTCGCCTCCTCGAACAGCTCCATGGAGCCGAAGCGCTCCATAGCGACGTCCTCGACCGACCGTCCCTCCTCCTCTGCCGTTTCGTAGACTCTCCGAAGCTTCATCATGCGCCACTGGGAGCCCGGCCCACCGGCTACGACGGGCTTCTTCGGGGCATCTGGCATGTCGTCCACACTCTTGCCCTCCCTGAGTGCAGTATTAAGCTCCTTATGGTGGACCATGTGAGGCTATCGCACGTATCATGAGACGTCGCGAACGTTGAAAGGATGACCATATACAGAGGGGGAACTGACCTTGTCCGGGTCTGGGCGGTCTGGACGTGGCTGCTTCTTGCGCTCCGTACCCAAGCTTGAGAAGAAGTCTACGGTACCGCCCAACGTGCGCGTATTCGCTGAAGGTTCCCCGTAGCCGTCCGTGGGGTCCTCGTTCATCGGAGTGCCTCCGTTCGAAGGTGACGGTGCAAGGAGGCTTGTTTCGGGCATGAGCATCCACTCGTCCCGCACGAGCTTGGTCTCTGTGCGCACGGGCGGGGGAAGGGGAGGGTCATCAGGATGCACCTCAGCTCTTGTCTTCAGACTGAGGTCTTCCGCTGACGGGATGTCCGTCGCGAGTGGCTAAGAATACACACGCACATAAGCAAAGCGGGAAGCACGGCGCAGCATGAAGCACGCACCACTTCGCCCTCCATGTCAATATTCTTCTCTACCCACATGTCCTCATCGTTGGCGTCCTCATCTACAATGTGCAAATGCTCGCCGTTATCTTGGCGCGAACGCTTCCTGCTGGAACTTCCCTCCTGCGCTTTATGCTTTCGCTTGCTCTTGTGCTCGCGGTCGCCCTTGTCATGACGGTGTTTGTGTTTCGACGAGCGTTTCGAATCGTCCCCAGCCATGAGAATAAGTAGAGATGTAGAGCTATAGTAGTATCTTTCTTCAGTGTTTGTAAGTGGAGAGCTGGCAGAGATGCAAGGGAACGGGACCCACAGACTCTGGACTCAGGTTGGGCGAAGCCAGATCCTGCGCCATTGCGTCACACGCGCCTCGATCTCCAATAGGCAATTCATTAAATCCAGATACGAGCGCTCGTGCTCTGCCACCCGCGTTCTTGCCTCAGAAGCTCCGTGAATTTCATATTATTGCAGACACTCGCATGGGATTGAAAAAAGCCTCAGATAGATTTCAAAGGAACGGCGTAGCACATGATGCTAGTCTAAGGTGTGATAAAGATATTACAAACTTTGCGAAGATCCAGGGAGTAGTACTTGTCTGTGGGATACTGTACAGTGTGATCGTGTAGAGATGGGCGATGCTGAAGCGAAAGACAGGGTGCGAGGCAGAACGAAAGCAAGACAGTGCAAGTACTGACAGATAATATTAGTGTGAGCTATGTGCAGCATTTGGATTCATGAACCGCGCGAAGCTGGGTGAGTCGTATTCAAACAGATCCGACTCGGTATCGGTGTCCGAGTCCTCTGAATCCTCGTACGTGGGAGACAGGCCCCCAACGTTGAAGACGTCCACAAATGGTGTCTGCGGGACGGAGTCCACCGCGTCAGTGGACTTAGCCAGGATCGCCGCCACACGCGCCTCTAGTTGTCGATGCGGGACGGAGCCGGCACCCGGCACCTCTTGGAAGTAGCTGCTGAGTTCGTGCAGGTCTTGGACCATATCGCCGAGGTCATCCTCCAGCGGATTGTGTAGCATGGCGAGCTCCTCATCGGGCTGGAAGTCGATTCGCGAAGGCCGCAGATTGCCCTTCCCCAGGTCGAAGACGGCGACGACGTTTGCACGGCAGGTGCCGCGCAGCTCGCTCGTGTGCGGAACGCACCAGCCTGACTCCTGCGGTATGCCGAAAATCTCTGCAACAGACTCGACCTCCTTGGCGTTCGCACGTAGGTGATGATGTAGCGACATGCGCAACACATGCTTAGCAGCGGGACCACCGGAGATCTGCATGGGCTCATCCAGGACGTCTAGGGCTTGGGAGGAAAGATCTGTCTCTAGGAGGCGAAGGAGAGGCATGAGCAACTCCGACCCTAAACGATCCACCTGGTTCTTCGTCTCGCGCTGTTGGAAGAGCACCTTCAGAATCTGCATGGTGTGGATCTGGAGCCAGCGTTGCTTATTCAAGACCAGCCCCATCAGGAGTGTGATGACCTCCGTCCAGTGATCGATACCGTAATGCTCCCGTAGACTCGCCACGGATTGGCGTAAGAAGTCGTCTTTCGTGCGGAAGCGTCCTTTCGCGAAGGAAACCATGATGCGCTCAATGCTTGGTCGCTCCTCCTGTTCGGCCAAACGACTGATGTTGAGGGCGAACTCCGACAACGACTCGTCCTTGATGTCCTCAGACATGGCATGAAGACACCACGGCAAGGAAAGGGTGTACAGGTCCCGGACGCGGCCTTCTGACTGATCAATTAACCTAGAGTCCTCGATCGTCGTCAAGCGCTGCAGGATTTTGAGCGTCAGCTCAGAGGTAACGGAGGAACGCATGCCCCTGAGCAGGCTGGCCTGCATCGTCATCGGGCCGTTCCAGTTAACGGGCATATATTGGAGCAGAAGCTCCGCGGTGAGCGAATCGTTCAGGTCCATGCGCGTCAGCACCGTGTCGAGTAGACGTAAAGAGTGGAGGAACTCGGCTTCCACGGTAGTCGATAAGCAGGCCACAGCGCACCAATAGAGCTGAGGAAATTGATTTGGCTCGAGGTCACCAGATGACGCCAGCGCGGATAGGGTGGAGATGATCTCGACGTTGAAGCTTTGGATGGCGTGATCTTCGTCTGCAACGGTGTTCGCAAGACGACCCAGCAACATACTTATATGCGTCGGCCCGATGCGAGGCATCAGCGCTCGGTAGAGCTGCAGTGAGCGAAACGCGACGGGCCGTATTGAGCACGCCGTTCCCCACGTCAGCGCGAGGGTGCCCCATTGCTCCGAAAGCCGAGGGTGCAGCGGCTCGACAAGCGTGAGCACAGCATTCCCTAGCCATCTCAGCTTCGGCTCCGCTTCGTCCGCGTTGTCGTCCTCCTTCCATAATCTAGTCTCGACCTCCTTCTCCAAGTCTTTGATCATGGCTTTGAGCTCCGGTCGTGACCGGAGCAGCGACCGATCGGAGAGCTCGTCGTATCCGGTAAGGCATGAGCGGAGAAGCTGGAAGAGCATGTGGCGGCACCGAAGCTGAACAGCCGGCTGACGGTGATCGAGGTGCATGAACAACGCGTGAAATAGCACGGGGAGTTGGTCCTGGAACTCCCAATAACGCTCTAGGGCCGTTTCGGAGAGGAACAAGAGGGCGAACTGAGCGACACCAAGGGATAGTCGCGGTTTCTCGGAGAACAGCATGTCGAGGTCGGACCATAGCTCCAGGTCTTCGTCAGAGGGAGGGGCAAGCTTATGCTCGATACTTGGGAGCATACGCGCGGGCTCCACGACACTGCATAGCTCCTCGACTATCTGTCTGCCGATGGCACTTTGAGCGAGACATGCTACGATCTTCGCAGCACAACTGAGGAATATCGTGCTGCCGACCTTGTGCGATTGCTCAAGGAGGAAGCGAATGATCGCCTGGCCGTTCGACTGGTTGGGAGCATCAACGAGCCGCATCCAGAGGACAAGGACTTGTTCCGAGTATATCTCCGAATAACGTAGGGTAAGCGCCATCAGATGGTAGATGGTGATGCGACCGTCCCTCGAGAGCTCCGTCTTGTCATCGCTCATGAGATCGATGTTCGGAACCCAGTGCTCGAGGCTCTGCAAGAGCAGCAAGACTCCACGCTCAGGGCGATTGTCAAAGACACTCGGAATCCAGATTGCTAGCTGGGTAAGAACCTTCACTGCTTGCTCCGGATGTTCGCCGGCCAGTACGTCCGAGATGAGCCGTTGGGCGTAAAGATAGGTGCTAGGAGCTGCACTCCCGACAGCAGCATCATACTGGGAGAGAGAGATGATGCCAGCAGATTGCTCGTGGACCATCTCGAGGATATTGAAGGCTTGGCGGCGTATCTCCAGGAGTGGGTGACAAAGGTTCGACAAGCCGAGGCAGACGACTTGGGCGAAGCTGAAGGTAGTAGCCGCACCGCTGGAGATCGCATCGGCAACGACCTCGAAGAAACGTGCATTGCTGGTATCGAGCTCCCGACTTGTGACAAATGCTCTTCGGAGACACTCGTCAAGGAAAGTGGGGCTGCATCGATGGTGAGATAACAGCGCACGTAACGCTTTCCTGAACTCATGGTCAGGACAGATTGACAAATGTCCAAAGTATTACTCACTTGGCCGCCTTCTGATTCGGTTCATGGAAGGAAGCGAGTATCGCCGTCAGTCGGTCGAGGGTTGGGCCGGCTTGCAGTGGCTTCACGAAGTCAAGCACTTGGCGATCCGTAGGAGAACCTGTATCCACGTCAGGTGGAAAGAAGGCCTTTTGCTGTGCATCTGGCAGGTCAGAAGTCGTGCCAATCGGTGCTGTATAGACCACTCACGCAGACCGCAGCCATTGCGCCGATAGCAGCATGCGAGAGCAACCGGGTCTCCGTCTGGAATTTCTGGATGACATCTGCTTGATCGGCAGCAGTAGTGTACGACTTCGCTGCCATGGTCTGCATGTACACTAGACGTTTCTTGACATCGTCGGACTGCTTGCCTAGCTGACACCACTCCTCGCACATGGTATAAAGCGCCAAGTAGAGGTTCGGAGGGATGAATCGGTCGGAATCCTTGAGCGTCGCCAGCGCATCGAACACACGCTCAATGGTGCCGCAGAAATATCGCCGCAAACGCTGCATGAACCACCGATCCCGGTGTTCCGCAGAGACGAGGAATCCATGAGTCTTCCGGACGTACTGTAGGACGTACGTTAGCGCCGCTTGCTTCCCAGATGACCTCTGTTCTTGGAGGTAATGCGCGGTTAGGTAGTATATGCGAGCAATCGCGGCTAGGAAGCGCTCCTGTCTGCGTAACTTCCCGATCATAGGCGCAGCTGTGGCACCCTTCAGTCGCGGGTCATCGTAGTGTTGTCTTGTGTGTAGTTTATGCAGATCCTCAAGCAGATGAGAGTAGGCATTGGCAGGAAACGAGCTGATACACGACACGGCCGTGTCGCGGACAACCGGGAAGTCAGTATCGAGGAATTTGCTAAGGGCCCAGAAGAGGTCGTGAGTCGTCTGCATCTGCTCCGGTCCCAGCTCGGAATCCGATCGAGCGCGAGAGTGGTCCCGCATACCGCCCATCGGAGGTCGCGAGTCGGACACTGACGCTGTCGCGCAGATGATCTTGACCCAGATCCACCACTGGTAGACAAAGTCCTTGTGCTGAGGTACCAAAAGCTGCCCTTCCCCAGACGAACCCGTACGCTGTGGAGCATTGCTAGGAACCCTGGACGACACGCCTGAGAGCTGCTGCATGAGATGCGTCCCACGAGCAGCTGCCGCCACTAGCTTCTCCCGCAGGCCAATCACAACCGAAGGGGCGGAGTCCAAACAGCGTCGTATGAAAATAGGGTAGACGTCCCTCCACAATGCCCGATCCAGCACATGTTCGCTTTCAGCTAGGCGAAGGAGCTTGTTCGAAGAGGACGACCTCCTCCAGTGCTTTAAGCGTTCAAGCTCTTCAGCCTCCAGGATTTCGTCCAAGCCGCGAAACAGGGCATCGGCGGCGTCTTCTTCGAAGAGCGCTTGCACGGTGGCGAACAATTCGCTGGGGGGGATTGAAGTAGGCGTTGAGGGTTCCGGGTGCATGTGGACCATTAGGAGCTTGAGCAAGCGCAGGGTCTTGATACCAGTCGTGAACGCATTCTGCTTCACATGAGCTAACAGGAAAAGAGCTCCAAGCTCAATCTCTTCTGCCCGCGCGACCACGATTTCTGCCTCCTCAACTGTCCAGGTGTGGAATGCCCTCCGTCTCATTTCGTTGATCCACTGCTCAACGAAACTATACCAGAGATCTAGGAGGCGAGTGCATTCAACTGGTAGCCTGAAGCCATAGCTCTCCTGCGTAATGGCAGCCGGTGCGAAGAGGAAGGTCGAGAAGCGCGCGAGGAGGACGGACGCGTGCGCCGGCTCTGCCATGAAGCGCTGCAAGGCAAGCCTGGCCGCCTCACCGACGGCGGGTTCAATGTGGATGACACTGCGAATGAGCATGTTGAAGACTTCTTCCATGGACAGGGAGGCGTGTAGACATCGAGGCCAGGATTGGAAGATGACCTGGAGAACGTGGATGTGGGAAGCGTACTGGTCCGAGTATGCTATGGAGCCCTCAGGATGATTACGGACAACATGGTTATGTACATCCTCGTAATTGGGACCGAGGCGAGACGTCGTCCACTGATCGTCCAAGACCGACCACCTACCAACGACTTGGTAGCAGCCGAGGGCAATAAGGTTCAAGCAAGTGGTAGCTCGGTCCAAAAAATCCGACCAACTAGCCTTCGACGCAATCGACGCAGGGAGGGGTGTAGAAGAGGAAGGGTAGTCATCGGGGGATGGTATGCTGGAGAAATCGGCGCTCGACGGCCAAGCAGGTAGGGGTTCTTCCCGTTCAATGAGGTTCAACGAGAGCAGGATGGCTTGGGTCGCGATGGTAATCCTCTCTGGAGCCAGGGTGTGCGAAGCCTGGCCCGTCTGCGAATTCATGAAGCGCTCCTGCAGAAGGTCGAGACAAAGCTCGCTGCCGACGTCGAAGTGGCGGGAAAGAACGAAATGGACGATGCAAATGAATGGCTGGAGATGTTCGTCATGGGGAGTTACCGCGACTCGGTTGGGTGGGAAGACATGTTTGAGAATGGTGTCGAGCTTCGCTGAGGCTGTAGATATAGGTTCGTGACAACGGTACAGGTACGTCCATAGCAGCCTTAGCATGCCATTCAAGACGGGGACTCGGAAGATCTTCTCCTACAGCATGACCATGAGACAGCATCTTGGAAGGAACCAACCTGTATGACTTGCCTTTAGTTTGCCAAGACCAGCTTCGAAGCAAGTATACCAGTTACGGAGGAAGAACTCGTGTGGTGCGACGCACAGGGCAGTCACAGCCAGAGGATAGGCTACGTGCCAATAGCGGGGTTTTGCCATCATATCCTTAGCCTTCGGATAGATCACCTCCATTGCCTTGGCCCATTCGGGATGATTGACCTCCGCTTGCGCCGTCTATATATCCTAATCAGCGGCTGGCAGAGTAACAAGATAGCTGCAGCAGCACCTTGCCAATTGGATGCAAGATCTGGACCAAAGTCTCAGCGAATATCGTCTTGAGACGGTTTCCATGAGCGTTCTCGAACGACTTAGACAGTGACGCTAGGAACTCTGCGCCCTCCTCGAAGCGCTCCGGCGGCCACACCTACTACGCGTCAATTGTCCACTCAGAACACTCAAGTTCGATGAGCTAACCTTGATGTTGATATTTCTCAACCCTTTGACAATGTTCTCATATTTCAAGTCGGCATCCTTAGAGACCTGTCCCGCCGCAACGGGAGCGAGCTCGGTCAAAAAGCGATCCGTGACACTCTCAAAGCTGCGAGGAATGACTCAGAACTCAAAGCGCGGAATACCGGTAGCGCGACTTACCGAATGTCAGAGAGCTGCCCAAGAAGCGCGGCATGCAACTCGGCAATACATCGATGATTCGAAGACTGCATCGACAGCTTCATGCCATACCTTTTGAATTGATCGAACGTCAGCTCCTCCAAGTTGTGCCCCACCTGCTCCGGGAGGCTGTCCTTCGCAATAGACCGGGTCACCGCAATGAGCGCACGACACATGATGTACATGGCCGCGAGCCACTTCCGTTCGTTCAGCATCTGAGTCACGTCTGGCATGCGAATAGCGCGGGAGGCGGATGGCGACTGCGAGTGGTGGTGACGAATCAAATCGGGGTCAGCTGGCTCATTTTGGCTCTTCCGCCAGCGCATGATGGAGTCCACGACCGGCTTTGCATGACGTTGCGCGACCTTGCCCAGAGAAGAGAGGATGTCATCGAATTTCTCATCCACGCCTGGACCCATGTAGTCTTCAAGGTGAACATCGCGGTCCTAAGCCACTGTATCAGTGAAGCGCGGGCAACGAAACCATAATACGATCACTTACCACCGGTAATCGCAAAATTTCATCAATGTGCGTTTCCGCAGAAGCAGCGAAGCGAATAAAAATAGCGTGAAGCGCATAATCCGAAGGAGTCCGGGGGTCGAGGACGACTTTATCCTCAGCATCCGAGAAGGAACTTCCATCGTCTATGTGGCCCCCGAACGCGTTCGGCATAGGCGGTACCGGTGGCGGGGAGGACGAGAAAGGGTAGGAGAAGCCCACATCGCTCCCGCCATCCGAAGCATGGAATAACGAGCCTGAATGCGAGTGCTGGGACCGCGCATACTGGTGATCCTTCTGCTTCGGTGTTCGCGCCCTCCCTTCCCCGCTTCCAGGTGTGGCCGGTCGCCCGAAGTGAGGCGGGCTCGCGTTCATCGTCTGCGCCCTCTGTGGTACGGGAGGGTTCTGCGCAAGGGAGGAAGTCGACCGATTGAACGGGTTCTTCAGCACAGGGTACGCCTGATGATCCAGAGGCGGCAACGGGGGCGGCTCGCTGAACTTCGCGCTCTTGAACGCGTTGCGGAGGGAAGCGAAGGACGTCTTTTTCGTGAACGGCGAGCTGCTCGTGGTAGCAACAGAGGACTGGGTCGAGTGCGTGAACGGGGCCTTCGCCTTCTTCGTCGTATATTGGATAGACTGCCCAGAGTCTTGCGACGCTACAGAGTCCCCTCGCGAGTGGAAGTACGAGCCTCCCAGCCTCTCCGTTGTCGCCTGAGGCGTCATGATCGTCGGAGACTCGAGGCCGGAGCTGGAGCTACCCCATAGACTTGCCTGCTGGGCACGTCCAAACAGGGGAGTAGATTGGAACGTGTCATCATCGTCGTGAAAGTCTGCGAGGGGTAGTATAGCCGTCCGTTATAGCCAGGTAACATGGGCCCAGGAGGGCAACGTCGACATACCTGGAATTGTAATCTGCATCCCGTCCGAACCCATCGTTGGCCACCTTTGCTCCTCGTTCGACCTTCGTTCCTTACTCAGCTTATGGCAGGGTACCAGAAAGGCGAGGGCAAGAAGTCCTTAGAGCGTTGGAACGCGGGTTCAACCAGGCCTGCAGGAGAGCGTACCTGTGCAACATTTCGCGAACCCGCACTGGGCTCGGCTGCAGTAAAGAGCTTAGGCGCCCATGACATACCGGCGTCCGCTCCTCCGCCACTTCCGATGAAGGAATGACAAGACCCAGATCAACGTTCTCAGCCAATGTCCGACTAATGCGTCTCGAATTTAGGCACGTTTTGAATGGATTGAGATACAAGAAGCGTTGCTACGTATACAAAGCAATGGTACAGATGAAGCG
Organism: Dichomitus squalens LYAD-421 SS1; assembly: GCF_000275845.1. NCBI lineage: Eukaryota > Fungi > Basidiomycota > Agaricomycetes > Polyporales > Polyporaceae > Dichomitus > Dichomitus squalens. The sequence goes on from NW_006766889.1 coordinate 848,938, forward strand.
AATGTTCGTACAAGAGCCGTCTATCCGAAACAGATGTTGTCTACGCGGAACCATTCACGCCGTTCGCACCGTTTACGGCGTGGGTGCCGTTCACGCCATTCGAACCGTTGACACCGTTTAGCTTCACATCGCCACGCGCTCCCTTCCGAACACGCGCCCGACGTGCACGGACGCCCTCGCGCAGCCTCTCCAGGACAGGAACAGTCTGCTCCCAGGAGATGCAAGCATCTATGAGAATTCGTCAGGTTAAGTCCACCGCAGAGAAGATTCGGAGATGACGGAAGTACCTGTGACAGACTGGCCGTACTTCAGCCCGGCCGAACCACCGACTGGGATATCCTGACGGCCCTCGACGAGATTGGACTCAATCATGACGCCCATGATCATAGAAGAGGTGTCGCTCGATTCCAGTTGCCGCGCCTAAAGTTTTAGCGTTCGCGTTAGAGATCTGGCTCAATGTATCTGAAAAATGAACGTACGATGTCCTCGGCCACCTCGATTTGCTTTATGTGCTGCTTTTGGCTATTCCCGTGGCTGCAGTCGATCTGCGATGGGCGGCCGCGGAGTCAGTGCGAGGCGCAAGAGAGTCAATGCCGGGCGTAACGAACCATAATCTTCTGCGCAAATCCAGCCTTAGCAAGCTTCTCGCCACAGGAACGGACAAACTCCGCCGCGAAATTCGGTCCGTTGTTTCCACCTCGCAGAATGACATGCACATCAGGGTTGCCCTGCCGCGGATTTGGAGATGAGGATCAGAAATCTCGTAAATGACGGAGCTCATGACGCACCTCAGTCTCGACGATACTGCTCAGGCCACCCTTGCCGACGGAGAGGAAGACGTGCGGGCGACTCGCAGCGCGGCACGCGTCAATGGCAATACCAACAGTGCCGTCCGTGGAGTTTTTAAACCCGGTCGGCATTGAGAGCGCAGAGGTGAGCTCTCGGTGAACCTGCGACTCGGTTGTGCGCGCTCCGATGGCGCCCCATGACACGAGGTCGGCGGTGTACTGCGGACTAATCGTATCCAGGAACTCGCAACCAGCGGGCAGGCCCATTTTTGCAATATCGAGGAGTAAGGAGCGGGCAATACGGAGACCCTTGTTGATCTGGAAGCTGCCGTTCATGTCCGGGTCGTTGATAAGACCCTTCCATCCGACCGTGGTCCGAGGCTTTTCGAAGTAGACACGCATGATGATGTGCAAGTCATCTTTTGCTGTCTCCGCGTAGTCACGAAGGAGGCGTGCATACTCCTTCGCAGACTCCACGTTGTGCACGGAGCAAGGTCTACGAAGTACGAGTATCAGCGGAAGTCCAGGATGTGTCATTGCTGGGTTCCAAAGATAGATGTATGGTAGGTGGAGACCCCGCCGATGGATCTGGCCTCGAGGCGTAGAATGGGCCAAGCCAGAGTGGTGCGGGCGCAACTACTTCCGCGGACCGGCGTGCAAGGTTCTCCGCCCTCACTCCCCAAGCCGGAAGAAGGTATTGGGGTACACCCCGGAACCCTCGCCTGAAGCACTCGATGAACACCGTGCAGGTCCCAGCCGGGCGCCGCTCAGTAGGGTGCCGACGAACCAGCAGGAAGGCGACAGGGCGCTCGATATATTGATGTTGGACTGAACTCACCCTACAACCACAAGAAGGCGGTCATCCCTCGAGTGAAGGATATTTTCGGTATGCTTGCGGCCATCGAGAACAGTCTCTGCGGCGCCAAGAGTCCTGAATATGGATTAGACACTGCTGTACGGAAGTCCGACGAGACCTACAACGGGAGGTCCTCCTGGAGGATCGCGGGCGGGATGAGTGGCCGGATGTTCTTCACGCGGCGATCGTCAAGCTGGGCAAGGGCGTCCCTAACGGTGATGCTCATTTCCGAAGACACTAGAAGTGAGACGGGTAGAGTGCAAAGGACGGTGATGTGGGATGGCGTCGAGAGGGCGAGAGGGTGAACGTGGATGGACCGCGAGGGTGCGAACGTGCAGAATTTGCAAGATGGCGAGGATGCTGCTTCAGCCTCTGTTGCATACAGGGTGTTTTATACATACTGGTGAGCGGTCTCCAAGATTCGAAAAGACGTGATGCACAGCACTAAACCGGGGCAATACCGGAGTCGAAAAAAGGCGAGGAAGTGAGAATAATGTTGCACGATCAAGCCGGATTTTGACTCAGGACACCTCTGCACCGCTCAGGCGCCCGCAGATCCGAGATCGGGGTCGTCGGCGCTTCCAAGTTAACCTTGCTCTATGATGCGCGTTGCGACGATGAACCCTTCCTCCACTGAACTGCAGCTATTCTCAACCACATCCGGGGCCACCCCAGCATGTACGCTTGTCTAGCTACTCAAGACACTGGACGTGAACCGCGACATCACATGAGAACCGCCAAAGGCGTCGTGGCGTGAGACGAGCGGCGAGTGACCTCGGCCGCTACGCTCGTCCCTTCAACTCGACGCATGGTATACATATCTCGAACGTGCATTCCACTACTCCTTTTCGGTGAACCATATCTCCACTCCAGCTGCAAACGTTACACCATTTACCTGCGCTCTGACAAAGCTCACCGGCGCGAACGCCACTTCGTCGACCTAAGCCCGCAATCGCGACTCAAAGCAAATCCCGCGGTTGGAGGCGCCACCAACGGTTCGATGATGATGTCTGCCATATGCCGCTCAGACCATCGTCATTCCCGAGCAAGCGGTACACACACCGTCCACGCTTGCTGAACGCTGGATTTGTTTACAGCACCAGGTAATCTGGAGACGATCCTGGTCGTTGCGGGACGCTAGATTCGCCAATAAAGCGCTGTGGATCAGAGCATGAAGAGTATTTCTGGGTATGTGTGCGCCCTTCAGGCACCGCACTACGTCCACCGGAAACGCAGGGACATCGAACGTTGGGGCCTCTTGGCGTTCTTCGGTGGTATTCGGTAAGCTTAGGCAAGAGTCGCTGACGCTTCCAGGCGAGAAGTGGTCTGATTTTCAGTTCACGACCGATGGAGAGGGGCCTGGCGACTCAGTGGGGAGCACGTTAGCAGATAGCCTGAACTGTGATGGACAAGAGGTGGAGATATCGCCATCTGCTGTTGCGTTACAATTACAACATCACTGTGAGGTGTCATTAGCAAGAGATATTCACGATGCTCCTTAGTTTGCCTGAGGTGGTAGCATTGAATCTAAGGTGACTTTGAGCCTCTTTGCACGCGGCCATATATGCTTGCGGAATCATGGCATGGCAGGTAGTGGCGACGTCGGCATGAACCAAACCGCTGGTTACCAGTCCCTCAGGAAGACTGCATCACAGCAGACACAGGTGTTAGCACATGTGGACGGACTCTGATGTATATGCCATTCTCTGCGCTCTCCCGCGGGATGCTCACGGCTAGAGCCCCTCGACTTCAAGCTGAACGTTCTCAGGAGCCCTAAGCAAAAGCATGCAAGGCAGGCATTACATCAGTACATATCACGATGAAGCAGCCAAGAAGCAGCGTTTCATGAGGGTTAGGGAGCTCTCGAAGCGTTTGGGGAGGAACGCGATCGCGTCTGCGTTGCCCACGCGAGCGCCACGCTATGTGGGCGCTTGACATTCTCTGTCCCTGAGACGCCCGCGACCGCGGTGCTGTCATTTGCAAGTCGCCGTTCCCAATTCTCTTTCTTATTCCTCCCTGCATCCCCCACGCCCCATTCACCATGGACTTCTCCGCGATGAACTCGGCCGAGCAGGCCCACATGACTCGGGTCATTGAGCGGAAGCAGGTGTGTAGGACGTCTTCTTTCGCCGCGCGCGTGCCACCACCACTGACGCGTTTTCCGCCTCGCCAGATGCAGGACTTCATGCGGATGTACTCGAACCTCGTAGAGCGCTGCTTCAACTCGTGCTGCAACGACTTCACCAGCAAGGCGCTGTCATCAAAAGAGGTACGTCGCCTCGCCCCTCCTTTCCCTTCACTGGTCCTATCACCGCCGGCCTGCTATGTACCCCTTCGATCCAACCCACAATCCCAATCATTGTTCCGGTTTCCTGTCCGGCTCGGTGGATTGCGATGTTAACGGCGTGCTGTGCGGCCTCTTCTCTCCCCAGGAACAATGCGTCCTCAACTGCACGGACAAGTTTCTCAAGCACTCCGAACGGGTGGGAGCGAGGTTTGCAGAGCATAACGCTGGTACGTGGCTATCCAACGAAGCTGCGTGAAGGCCTCGCTAAATGACCTTTCCTTCTTTCACGCCCTTCGCAGAAATGATGAACGCCTCGGGCAGCAAGTAACGCACCGCCAGTGCTTTCTTCTGACTGTCGATGTCCTTTTGTATCGTATAACTTCACTGCTCCCGCACATCTAATCATACACTATAATGGTTACATCTCCCTTCCACCATGCCAAGCACGTCTAGCCGGGCAGTTGCGCTGTCGACTCAGTGATTGCGGTTGTACAAGCTTCGTGGCGCAGACTCGCGGCTTCCCCCTGTCTCCGACTGCCACGGAGGTTGCCCTTTCGAAGCTCAAGAAAACTACATGAGGCCGCGGATAAAGGGTAGCGTCAACATGTACTCGAACGTTCATCGCTGAATTACGATTAGGCGGTGTAAGATAGGTGGGTACAGAAGCACTTGGACACCGGATTATCAAAAGACGAACCGCACACATATGGACATATGCGTGTCGAGGAAGCCGACTCTGAGAGAAGGATCCTGTATGTGTACATCACTCTTCCCGCTTCAGGCCTGGACAGCTTGCGCAGCCCGACCAAGCTCGCCACTGGACGGAGTCTCCGCGGGTGCGGCGCCGGCACCTTCCGTAGGTGCACTCGCCGCGGTGCCCTCGGTGTCGGCAGCGGGTGCAGCGGCATCAGCGGGTGCCTCAGCAGCCTTCTTCTCCTCTGCCTCGAGCTTGTCGAGCCATTTGGAGACGAACTTGACATGCGCAGAGTAGTTGAGGGTCGTGTCGAGGACATCCCTGCGCATATGGGAATATACGGGCCAATCATGAGCGTGCGCAGTCTCCGAGTGCACGGAGACTATCTGGAACCTCACCTCACGGTACCCTTGCTATCGATGAAGAACGTCACTCGTGCGGTCTCGGCGAGACCGAAGAGGCCCTTTCCAACGTGGTACGCCTTGCGCGCCTCGCCGTCCGGGTCGCTCAAGATCGGGTACTGCTGAGCAGCCGAAACGTGTGTTACCACGACCGGGAAACAATGGGGAAGACCGCAAGTGCACGCACGGTGAGCTTCTGCTTCTCCACGAACGTCTTCTGCTTGTCGACGGCGTCGGAGCTCACGCCGACGATTTCGACCTTCGTCCGCTTGAATAGGTCCTTCTCTGCGCGTGCCCGCCGCCGGTGTCGGCTTCTCGGCTAGAAAGCGAGGACGACGCATGCTGCTTACCTGCAAGCGCATCGCGGAACTGGCATGCCTCCTTGGTGCAGCCGTACGAGCCTGCGTGCATGCGCGAGTGAGTGTGAGCACAATCCACGGATCCGCCACCGCGAGCGGGCGGAGGGCAAGCCGCGCACCGGACTTGGGATAGAAGAACAGCGCCACAGGGACGCCCTTCGCGCCCGGCGTCAGCGTGTAGGTCTCTCCGTCCGCGGCGGGGAGAGAGATCGCGGGAGCGGGCTTTCCGACGAGAGGGTGCACCATCGTTGTTCAGCGCCGGGCTCGCAGTCGTCAGCGTCGTCAAGGGGGTCGTCGCAGGTGGGGAGGGAAGAGAGTCTCAGGGGTGAGGCCCGCGAACTCTGATCGTGTTATATACCCCTCGGCTAGCACCCGAAACCATGTCCATCCGGGCGGCGACGAGGTGCTTCTGGCCAGGGCGTGTGGTGTCAGTGCAGAGTGCGCGCGGCGTGCGCCGTGCGACGACAGGAAGACTTCTGGCACCTTCGACGGGCCTGGACGCAGCTGCGAAGCCCCAGGCGTGGGTCGCGCGCGGGTATAGGGCTCGTGTCGCTACGAACAGAGGGCGGGTGTTTGCGACCTCAGGCCGACATACGGGCTCTGCCGACGTGTATGGACTGGAACGAGGAGCACGTCGGCGATCTACACTCAAATGCAACGTGAGGCATTTATGCACTCTTTGTTGGGACAGGTTCGTCAGACGCCCTGTGATCGAGAAAAGCGTGAGCTCGAACGCCGAAGACGGTTAGACCGCGCGGACGTTGATTGAGATATAGGTCATCAGGTCGGTACGATCAGGTGCGGGGTTATGTGGGGTAGGACTTGATATGCAAGGCATTTCAAGACGGCAGCTTGCTCCGTCCAGGAGGACTTTGACCATGGTTCGGCCTGCAGCTCGGTCCTGGGAGGATAGTAGAATATAGCGCTCATGTACGTGATGTTGTTCACCACCCCGACAGGCAGGACGATATCCGTGGCGTCCAGCGCGACATGCAATGGCACGAGGTTACTGAGGTGCCTTCGGGAACCTCTCCTGCTTCGCGACGACAATGCTCGTCGCAGCAGCTTCTTGATGAGCTGGTGTGTGTGTGTGTAGATACATTGCAGGAGGCGAAAGAGGGCGGTGAGGATGGAAAACCTGCAACTTGAACCGGTTCCGACGCTTGGTCGGAAAGCGTGACCCGTGCATTGCGCCGGGCCGATAGGGGAGTGGCGCTGGCGGCCAGGGACGAAGTGCACGCGCCGAATTGGGGGCTGGTAAGTACGCAGCGGTCATGGAGTTGTTCTCAGCACCAAGGCATCTGATCCTCTCTGTATCGTGCCCGGCTTTCAGAATGCCGGAATAGCTTCCAGTACCCGACTCGACCACGACACCCCGCACACTCGGTTTCTACAAAGACCCCGCATCATCACTCGACTACCGAACCCGCCGCCCCTCGCTTCCCCTCCCCCCCAGCGTTCCGTCTGCCATCTGAGACAACCCGTAGCTTTCGGAATGCATTACACGTCCCCCTACCCTCCTCTTCCTCCTCTCCCGGAGCAGAATGTCCACGATTTCATCTTCGGCTCTCCCGCATTGACTGCGCCGGAGGACAAGCTGCTCCTCGTCGATCCCCTTTCGGGAAGACGGTGGCACAGGAATGAGTTTAAGGAGAGGGTCTACGACGCCGCAACCGCGCTGCTTACCCCTGCATCCGAAGGCGGTGTGGGACTCGGGCCAGAGGGTGAGATGGTCGCAATCATGAGCACGAACTGCTTCGTGAGTCCTCGAATGATATAGCGCTGTTTGCCGGCCATATCGTTTGACATAAACCTCGCAAGGAATACGTCGCTCTCCTCCACGCATGCTTCCGAGCCGCAGTCCCCGTCTCACTGATCCCCTCCGGCGCGACCGCGTTCGAGCTCGAGCACCTCTTCCGGACGTCCGAAGCAACGCGTCTCTTCATCCACCCGAGTCTGCTTCCGCAAGCGCTCGATACCGCCCACAAGTTTGGCCTTACGGACGATCGGATTTTTCTGCTGGAAGGCCATGCCGAGGGGCGCAAGTCTTTGGCCGACCTCATCCGTGAAGTTCGGGTCCGGAAGTTCGCGAGGGCACCAAGCAGGCCCGTTCAGCGCGATGCGTTAGCCTATCTCGTGTACTCAAGTGGGACAAGCGGGTTGCCTAAAGGTGAGTTGTTTCCGAGTAAAGGGCGTCTCACGAGGCTGACCCGGTGCCTAGCTGTCATGGTCTCACATCGGAATGTGATCGCGAGCTTGGTGCAAGTCGCAGTTGCGACGGAGTTCGAAGGGCCAGACCCCGTTCTCGAGGTTCGTCTCTTAGCCTCAGTAGACCGCAGAGAGATGGTGTTTGCAGCTATGGAGGAGAAGCTCTCAACGTCCATGTGCGTTGCTCTATGTAGCATCGGGAGTGAATGGAAACACCTAGTGACGTTTGTCGCGTTCACATTGAGACATGCTTGCGACAGACCATACTCTGCGGTCTGTTGTTCCTTGCCGAAGTACAATTCATTCATGTGCAACTATGCCTCCGTTAGAAGACCCCCATTGTCGCGCTCGCATTCTTGCCTATGTACCACACCTACGGCCTGCATTACGGGTGCATCCGCCCTGTTCTCTCCGTGATAACAACGGTCATCATCCCTAGGTGGAACGCCGATCTTGTGCTGGACTTGATACCCAAGTAAGCAGATTCTCTCAGACCTCTTCCTTCGGTCCGAACACCAAACTCATCACCGAGCCTAGGTTCCGTATCTCCTTCCTACCCATGACGCCTCCAGCAATCCTCCAGCTCGTCAATCACCGGCGTATCCGGGAGGTGGATCTGAGCTCACTCGTCGTAACGGGGAGCGGGGCCGCCCACCTGCCCCCCAAGCTGGCGAGCCTGTGGAAGAGCTACCTCAAGAACGTCGAGGCTATCTCTGAAGGTGAGAGCACCCCCTGATCGCGACGTACTCATCTAACCCTCATGTCTGATCGCTTCGCAGGGTTCGGCATGTCAGAATGCGTAAGGCGGCCTCGCGTATCCGAGCACTCCTCAACATCCTAATCATCTCTCTTGACAGACGATCTCCGCGACTCGTGCGGTGCACAAAAAGCTCGGCAAGCCGAGGCCCGGGAGCACCGGCGTCTTGCTCCCGGGAGTCGAGGCGCGCATCGTCAAGGACGACGGCACGCTCGCAGGGCCGAACGAACCGGGCGAGCTCTGGCTCAGGGGCCCGAACGTCGCGCTCGGATACTGGCGCAACCCGCAGGCGACGGAGGCCACGTTCGGCGGCGGCTGGCTCCGCACCGGGGACCGGTTCCGCGTGGACGAGGACGGACAGTTCTTGTCAGTGTTTCGAGTCTGATGCTCACCCTGTCACCGCCCCTGAACGTGAATCGATCGCAGCTTCGTCGAGCGCACGAAGGACATCCTGAAGGTGTCCGGCGCGCAGGTGTCCCCGACGGAGATCGAGAACGCTCTGCTCGCGAACCCGGACAAGCTCGTGTCGGACGTGACGGTCGCTGGCGTCAGCGGCGGACGCACCTCGGACGAGAAGGTGCCTCGCGCCTGGGTCGTGTTGAGCGACGAGGGTCGGAAGCGCGGGGAACAAGTTGTCGTCCAGACGCTTCTGTCCTGGGTCCAAAAGAACCTGAGCAAGTACAAGTGGCTCAGGGGTGGGATTGAAGTCGTCAATGAGGCGAGCCTCACATATACTTGAATCGGAAAACGTAAGGCTGATCTAATACAATGCCCTATGCAGATCCCGAAGAACCCGACAGGCAAGGTGCTGCGTCGTGTGCTGCAGGATCGATATGAACAGCAACTGAAGGCTCCCCAGGCCAAGCTGTGATGACGGTAGCGGTATGCTATCGCGCTGCCTACGACACTACAGGTTGTATGACTAGTCGCAACACAAACATGATATCTATGGACCGTTCACCGACCGTACAGCAGTCGTCCGCGGCGCCGTACCTCAGGACGCAGGAGAGAACGAGCGGGGGCGACCTCCGAGTTCAGTCATTGCGAGAACACACCTAGCTCCATATACCCTTGCGACATCACCCTTCCCTCCACAAGACAGTGATCCGGAGCGAGCGAGCTGAGCACGAACGAGACTGCTAGTAGTCTTATAGACCACTGTGTCAGGCACCTTGAACATCTCCGCCCACTCCAACACGTCCTCCACAGTGGGCGTTCCTCGCATGTCTGCCATCTTCGATTGTACGTAGTCTATCGTACTGACGGTCAGACTCGAACGGAAGGCCACCTGCTGCATTCAAGTGGCAACGCAGCACCAGTTTCCCTCGAATTCGGTGAATAGCTACGTAGCTCGTACAGTGCGAATATTATCAGCCCACACATTGCGTCCCGAGCACCACTTCTCGTGTTGTTCGTGAGACTTGAGTGTACCATTCAGTCCCTGGCATGCTCTTGATGTCATGGAATGCCGCCTGCTTCTCCTTCTGCATCGGACTGGTGCCCCCCGTAAACAGGGCTGTGACAAAGTCACGTTAAGGCGTTATCTCCCACTTTGGGCAATCAGCCTACCAAGCCGCCGCTTTTTGGAGTCGCCTGTCAGGCCTTTCTTCATTTCTAGATCCCGTTTATTGCCCTGCGAGGCCGTGCCTCATGGTAGGCCTTAAACTACGAAGACTATCGACTATAGTATGGTTAGTTGATCGGCTGTACAAGAGCCACAATGGACTTAAATCAATACGGTGTCCCGAAGGATTCCATTGTTAGCGTCGGCGCCTAATTGCGTCGGACGGACAAACACGGACAATTGTTAGCAGTACTTTATTATTATTATTATTATTTTCTTGTCTTATACCAAACATAGCTACAGGGTACGGTAGGTATGTAAGTAAGCGTGTTATCCGAGATTGTTTGACATTTCCACCCAGCGCGTCACTTAAGACTTGCACCAGCGTGCTCGGACCACGACCGAAGTCAGCGTGTGGAGTAAGGACCCGCACCTACCCACTCACACCATATCTGCCAACGGCGACCCGGAGTCGCCGTCCCCATCCGTAACAAGAGTGGTCGCCGTCGAGGAGGAGGACGACGACGAGGGGGGGGATGAGTGTCGCCAAACTATCCGCCCGGCTAGTTCAGTGACAGTGAGGGGGTAAGGACCGGGAGTAGTCGCCCATCCGGTCGTAGGAGCTTGCGGGCTTTCCGTCCGTCCGGCCGCATCCGGAACGGGGCGTACTTGTGGCCTCGCGCAAGTAGGCGCCGCCGGTCGTGCCGGCAGCGCTGGGGGAGGATGGACTCGTGACCGAAGTCCAGTAGGAGGAGGAGCGCCCTGGGCAGAGGGGCGAATGTGTGCGTGCT